>NC_048300.1:184589277-184728674 GCF_013100865.1 Trachemys scripta elegans | reverse complement strand
TTATTAGTGTTACTGTAAGAGTCAATAATCACATGACAGAAAACAGTCAGCTACATGGTGATCCTCTCATGCACCTTTCTAAAATCTCACTGCAGTGTGGGACTGCATTCAGAGCAGCTCATGCAGACTGTGTCTTGCCAAACCCATGATGGCTGAAGAGCAAGA
Organism: Trachemys scripta elegans; assembly: GCF_013100865.1. Lineage (NCBI taxonomy): Eukaryota > Metazoa > Chordata > Testudines > Emydidae > Trachemys > Trachemys scripta. Next base: position 184,728,509 of record NC_048300.1, on the reverse strand, counting down.
AATCTCTGTCCCTTTGCTGAAGACTGAAATAAAAATTGCATTATGTGAGATCAGGTCCTACATATCAGGTCCTTGTTCTGCCCATTAGTTTACATGTATCCTGCGTTGTCTGGGAGAGAGACTGGGTGACCCAGTGGATCTTTTCTAATATGGATGATTTAGTGAAACTATAGGTTAGACCAGGGGTCGGCAATATTCGGCACGCGGCTCGCCAGGGTAAGCACCCTGGTGGGCCGGGCCAGTTTTATTTACCCGCTGACGCGGCAGGTTCGGCCGATCGCGGCCCCCACTGGCCGCGGTTCGCCGTCCTGGGCCAATGGGGGAGGCGAGAAGCCGCGGCCAGCACATCGCTTGCCCGCGCTGCTTCTCGCCGCCCCCATTGGCCCAGGACGGCAACCTGCGGCCAATGGGGGCTGCGATCGGCCGAACCTGCCGCGTCAGCGGATAAATAAAACTGGCCCAGCCCGCCAGGGTGCTTACCCTAGCGAGTCGCGTGCCAAACGTTGCCGACCCCTGGGTTAGACTCTTTATTATCTGTGATGCTCTAAGCTTTGAACGCTGGGATGTGTATATAGAATTTTGTACAACAGACACCCCCCTCTGCACCTTGCTGGAACTCCAGGTGGATTGATATAAATCAAAGTGATTTAAATCACTCAAACAACAAGGAGTCTGGTGGCACCTTAAAGACTAACAGATTTATTTGGGCATAAGCTTTCGTGAGTAAAAACCTCACTTCTTAGTTGCATCCGAAGAAGTGAGGTTTTTACTCACGAAAGCTTATGCCCAAATAAATCTGTTAGTCTTTAAGGTGCCACCAGACTCCTTGTTGTTTTTGTAGATACAGACTAACACGCTACCCCCTGATACTTAAATCACTCAAGAATCTTAGATTTAAATAATCCAGTTTTAATCTTGGTTTGCATTTGTACTTTTTGTTAATTTCCTAAAATTATGAACCTTTAGTAACCATTAAAACATGTTGACTTGTGACTAAATATAGCCTTTACATTAGATTTGGTACTTCTTTTTTGCTAACCAGGAGGATACACTACATCTATACACATTTATTTAAGTAATTATCTAGCTTAGCATACATTTATTCAGTTTCTTAATTTTTGTATTTTTTATTGTATTAGAAAGGTGGGAATGACATTTCTTATTTACTAGATGATTAATTTTCTACTTGTCATTTTTGTGAAGATACATGGATGGAAATTGGAATGCCACTAAAAATGCACAAAACCAGCATTTTAAAATAGTTTCTTATTCGTCAAATAAAACAACCTTAAATGATCTGGATACATAAGAAAAAAAGTAAGTTCATCAAAGCATCTTTTGCATTTCATACTAAATGATTTGCTAAACAAAGGAAGTTTTATCTGTAGTTAGTGAATTGAACTGATTGTTTCCAGTCACCTTGTCCTTCAGAATTTTAGAACTAGTTGCTCTCATCCTCTCACATTTATTCATAGACTGGAAAAGGAAAACAAGATTTCCTGCTTTTTCAACTCCTGATCAGTTTCTCGCCTTAGAATGAATAAGTCATTGAACTGAAATGAAGAAAATATTCTCTTTGCTCCCCTGCTGAAGAGGCTACTGATGCCAAAAGCTGTTTAACTTTTCAACAAACTCTGTTTCCAGGTGCTCAGCCAGTGACTTCCACCAGTTCAATGCTTTGATTTTCTTTAAAACTTTGGCAGCAAACACATGCTGCTTGAATATTTTTTATTTAATTATAATTCAGGCCTTAATATAGGCTGTCGTAATTTCACATGCAATTTTAAGTATATTTAGGTTTTTAAAAAAAAAAAAAAAACATTTAATCTCACTAAAATATCCCATTTACATTTAAAATATCCATGCTGCTGGAAATAGAGATTCAGCTGGGTATTTGCTACTCTGGAACTATGTGCTGTGAGACCTAGCTTCCCCCTCTTTAAAACCTCCACTCCTCGAAAGAAAGAGGTCTGCAGTAGAAACTCACTGCACTGCAGCTCTGGCTTCACATTTAGCTTGTGTAGTGCAGAATGATTTCTGCTGTTTCCTTAATTATTATCCTTTCAAATCTTTCCTCAACAGTTAGATGTGCCATCTGATGGGCGATGTGCCAATGTGCCTGCAGCATCTGCCTGTGTCACACAAAGCTACCTCCCTTTCTGGACCGCTACCTTTTAAATTGAAATGGAAGACTAATGAAAAAAGGGCTCATAGAAGTATTTTCCACTTAGCAGGTGCCTGTCCCTGACCTCCTACTCCCCGTCTTCCTTGCATCCTCTTCTTCCCCAATGTGCGGCTTGTGGTATGCTGCTTGCTACACAGATGTTGCTACCATGCTATTGCATGGTTATTTTTCAAGTAGCTTCTCAGAACAGCTGTTCCCATGTGTGTACCCTCTTTTCTCTGCTGCCACATTTTCTATACAAACAGCAGATTGCATTGCTACAGTCCTTCCGATCCAGGAAGAGAACAAAGATCAATACCAATGATGTTGTTTTTCTTTTCAGGCTGTTTTGCAGTAGGGTGTGGGGGCCTTGTCTTCTCTTTGCCCTCTTTCCGTCACCACTAGCAAAACATTTTCTCTCCATCTTTCTTGTTTCCCATCCCTGTTTCCTGCGTGGGTCCTTAATTCCATTATGTAGTAATCAGGGGTATGCGTCAATTTTAATGTTGAATGTGTCTCTTTCCAAGCATCACCTAGCGGCTGTTTCTTATTTGTAAGTTAAAACAATATGCGTTCTGGGACTTGTTCTGAAGGGAGAAGCAGCATAGCAATAAAATCTCATTTCCTGCCATCTGTCTCCTGCATATCCCTTTATAGTCCAACTACATCACAACTTGTATGTGAGCCCAAATGTTACACTGTTGGCAGTGATGGACACTTATGGTAAGAAATCTCTGATGAGTGGAAATATTGAAAGAAGTTGGCATATGGAGGAAATACACCACAGAAAGTGAGGGCTGGGTTTTTTTATTGCTAACATGTTGCAGATCAATAAGGCTGGGATTGCTAGTTAATACCAGGACTGCTGAAGTCTATATAGTTCTCTGTACATCACAGCTGAGGATATAATAGGCAAAATAAAGGAAAGAAAAGAAGCAGAACCTCAGAAGTGATTATGTTCCAGATACTTCTGAGAACAAATTAATTAGGGTGGCCAGATACAAACTGATCTTCTTTGACTGATGGAGGATGGAAGACATTTGCTTTCAGACCAGGGCTGGTGTTCCAATATGGTAACAGCAAGCGATGTGCCATTTAGAAATGATGTGACCACCCTGACTTCTATCCTCACCATTCATCTGAAAAACACTGCTTTCCTCTGGCGGGACTCACTGCCTTCAAACGTATAGCAAAGCTGTAGCAACTGGAGGTTAAAAGAAAAGTTAAATTAAATCTTTGGCCAGAGGCGACAGTCATCCAATTTCCAAGCATGAACACTCAACCCCATAATCCCAGCTGTGAGCACTCATATTACAAGTTTAACACATATTCATGCTCAGCGTTGCAACACCTAACTAATTAAGAAGCCTAAATCTCACATTCAGAAGGGATTTAGGCACTTAGGCACCAAATCAGTCAATGGGATTTAGGCTTCTCAATGCCTAAATCACTTTTGAAAGTGCGATTTAGGGTCCTTAATTATGTGCTGCAACACTGAGTGCAGCAAGGCCTAAATGCCTATAAAAATCTGGGCCTTTGTGACTGAATCAAACTAATCGATTTCAGCCATTGCAGCTAACCCAGTGGTTGTTGTTATTATTAGTATGGGTAGAAAGACCAACATTTGCAAATAATTGAGGTTCTTGTGTGGCAGAAGTCCTGCAAATGGACGTGACCGCCCTTCATGTAATGAAAATACGGTAGTGCTGAATGGTGCTAATGACTTCCAGTAAGAAGGGCATCAGAGCCAAAGATAATCCCAGACTTTATTAAAGTCAAGTACTCTCTTTCAGCTCAACAGAAAGAGCAATCAAGCCCCTTTATATAGTAAAAAACAGCTGCAGACAATGAGGATGACCACCCAGGCCACACAAGTTGATTCTTAATGGGGTTTCCCTCATTGCAAACACAGGGACTAGGATCTTGGCTGTAGCCTGTATATTGGAGGCAGAAAGCCAGGAGAAGAAGCTATGAGTGTGACCCTGAGGGGAAGCTGTGAGACAGGATTTCTTAGGCACACAGTTTGCTTGAATGGCAGGCCTGGGATTTCTGAAAAAGGAAACTCTCTGCTGCTGGTTGGTTCTACTGTGTTCAGGGAAACAGAACTCTGCATTTTTTTTGTAAATGAACAAGATGATGCCAACTCACATGACTGATTTCTCCTCCTAACCGAAACAACCCTGAAAGGCCCCAAATACTGGCTAACTCCTTGGGCCAAAGGGGCAGCAATACTATCATCTATTTGAGGGTCCCTGGATAGTTCATCCCAGAACAATGCCTGCTTAATATTATGGCCACTCTGCTGACTCTCTGTGCTACCCTCTGAGGAATATAATTCTGCTGATAGTCGGAGGCAATCCACTGTCCAGCTGCATAATGCCACATATTTTCAGATGGTCGATACCCGAATGCCAGTACCTCTACCCACCTCTGACACATACTGGAGGGGCCTGGCATTTTGTTATACTTTGGCAATGCTTGCACATCTTGTCAAGCCAATAAAATCTCACTGAACTGAACTGTATTCCAATTCTGCTCTCATGCAAGGATGATAATTTAGATACCACCTTTACCTGAACATATAGCTTCATGGTAAGGTGATCATGGAGTTTCCCTCTCTGCACACCTCACATTAATTCTGTAGGGACTCTAATATCCTGATTAGAGCCTGTTAGGTATTTAGAAAAAATGAGTAGAAAATGTAGCAGTCATAAGTTAGAACACATTAAAGCAGTTTAATGTAAATGTAACTTTTGTGTGTGTAAGAACTGGCTGGAATGTCAGGGCTATATTTTTGGAGATATGCTGGACATTTTAAAATAGACACAGCTCTGGTAAGCAGGGTGTGGTCAGAAGAGTATGGTGCTGCTGAAAGTGTGTTTGCTGGATTATGCAAAAGTTTTTATATCACGCTGCTGTTTTAGACAATATCCTGGCCTGGGATGTAACAAAAACTGAAAGATTTTTTCAAATGATCTTTTGCCACTTGCAGAGTTCCTGACAACCAAACATTCTGTATATCACTTCTTCTATCGCAGAAGTTCACACTCCGACAACGCAGTCCTGCGAGGTGTTGAGCATTCCCACTGGGATCCAGGCGTGCTCAGCACTTAATAGGACTGGATTCTTGAAAAGCAGCCAACCACTTAGATATGCACAAAAGACATAGGTGATGTGTTCCTATTTTCTTCTCCTGATTCTCTCAGGAGTGTTTGAGTTTCTCTTCTCTGCCAAGATCACATCCTGGTGATGGGGAACCCTGGTGGTCCCACCTGAGATATTCAGCCTGCGCCCCTTTCATTGTGCACCCTTAGCTCCCATTGATGTTAATAGGAATTACATGGGAGCATTGAAGGGTGAATATACCCCCAAGTAACAGAATACACCGTAGTCCAATTCTGACCTTTAACAGAACCTTCTTTGTGATGCAGGATTTTCAGGTAAAACGTTGATTGCAGGTGACTCCATTTGTGGGATCTGGCAGGGTTCCTGGTTGAGCTACAAAGATCATTGTCTCAGTTTACTGTGCTCGTTCCTGCATTTCTCAGCTGATTGCAGCTGCAAACACATTGTGGCTTCATGAAGCAAAAAGCAGTTTCTTTCTGCCGTTCGAGCAGATTCCTTCTCTCAACCCCAGTTCTCTTGAAGAACCTATCCTGGTGAATTCCCCTCCACACACAGACCCAGTAACAAACATGGCATGGAGGCAAATTTCACCAGATTCTAATATGTGTTTAATGATTCACATACCTCTGAAAGGAAATTCACTGGTTATACACTAGAGTTGTGGAGACAGCCTAACAGTCACCTCATGGTGCAGACATACAGAGTGATTTGGATTGGTTGGTAAGCTGGGCCCATTTAAACAAGTCTTTTTAATCACAGATAAATGCAGTTACGCACCAAGGTTTCAAACTGGGTAGGCTCAAGTCTCTGTTCTGGCTGATATGAAGCAAGGAAGTGAATTTGGATCCCAGCTAAATGCCCTGATCACTGGAACATTGGCTATTCTGGGGGGGGGAGTCTCGCATGTGCTTTTTCATTAATTTCTTTTTCTAACGGTATAATTTTCTGGTGAGTGCCTTGCCCACCAGGCTCTAGAGTCAGCTTCTCTCTCTCTCTCTCTCTCGCCTGAGCTGCTCCACTTTGTATAAATACTGAATATTTATTGGGCACCAGAGACTAAGTTAACAATTCAGTGGTTAGGGCAGCCACCTGGAATTTGGGAGACCCAAGTTCAAGTTCCTGTTCTGAACGAGTCTTCCCCCAACTTCCACTCCCAGTTTCCTCTTCCCACTCTATTGTTTCTACCCATCATCAGGTTGAGCCATACTCCTCTCTACATTTGTCAGAAAGCTTCCTCCTCCATGCTGGCTGGGTCTGGTAGGGTGAGTATTGAGAGCACAAGAGAGCCAAGCTCTGGTGCTCTCATTTCCTGCATCCGGATCCAGCCCAGGGCTATTGCAAGGAAAGTCCTGCTGAGCCTCAGGTTGGAGCATGTGAATAAAATATCCCCAACACAAAGATCCCTTCCAAATTTCAAAACCCTTTTCCAAAGCTTAGGGGTGCTAGAACTTCTCAAGGAAAAGGTCAACGTAACTTTTTAACATGGGCAAAACAGTGTATTTTCCCCTAGCTTCATTCTTGGAAATGGCTGAATCATTTTGGCTGAAATTTTCCCAGAAACATTCAGCCCAAAGCAGACACCAGGCATGTAAAACTTCAACTCAAATGGTTAAAGTGTAGCAGGACTATATGTGATGGAAAACAGGATCTTAATAAAGGGAAGTGTCTGGCAACCTTAATAATAGGTGGTGCTACTATAATTCTGAATGTGCATAAATGTACATGATTAGCATCTTAAACTGTTAACTCATCCAGGAGGGCAGGAACTATCTGTCTGTGTTTATACAGCACCTAGAATCGAGGTCTTCAGATATTATCATTATGCAAATATGACCCCCAAGGAGCTTATCTTGGTTCCTGGACTGACAATTTAGGGAAAGGTGTGTTGTCCCTGGGAAGAAGAGGGGCCAAGGCAGACTCAGTCCGCTAGGCAATCCGAAGGGAGAGAGGAGAGACACTGTATTGAGTGATGGGCCTGGGGGAGGATAGCAGGGTACTTGGATGGTCACCAATGCACCTGCTCAGAGGAGGAGCAGCAGCGTCTGAGACAAAGGAGGTGGTCAGAGTCAAATGACTGACAAGTAAAAGTCTGGGAAGAAGAGCTAGCCTGATCGGCGGGAAGGTCCTCAGTGAGGTTCCCACCCCACAGGAGCACTCTGAGTGGGAAGAAGCCATTTTGGAAGCATCTGGAGCCAGCCACTGTGAGGGAAGGACTTGCTGTGTGATGAGCTCCTGGCTCCCAGGGTGAATGCAGGGTACCTGGAAGTACCTGTTTGAGGTGACTCCCCATTTATAAAGTTTTGTTGGGAAGACTCCCTACTAATCAGGCTGAGTTAGCCCTCCATCTCCTTAGATAAACTGCAAAAAGAACAGGAGTACTTGTGGCACCTTAGAGACTAACAAATTTATTAGAGCATAAGCTTTCATGGACTACAGCCCACTTAAACTGGTTACTCTTTGGCAAGTACTGCTCTGCCTGCTAGTTGAGTGCTGCTTAGGATTTTTTAGGATAGTTAGCGTAATTTGCACCTGGTTCCTGCATCCCTTTTATGTTGAGGGGAAATCTTGGGAACAGAAGCAGCCTGACTCCTTTATGAAGAGGATGCCTGCCAGCTGCAATTGTCAGCCCCCCTGCAGTGGCTGAAGAGTCCAGATTAATCTCTGAACGTGGAGTTGTGAGAGCACTGTCTTTTAGCTAGACAGTCAGAGAAATTGTTTGGGAGACCTCTCTGTTTCCTGAACTGTATTCTCAAACCAGGTGGATTTTATTACCTCCTGCCTTTTAAACCTGTGGAGGGACTTATCTTATCCCACATATGAGTCTTTTGGGCTGTACTGAACCAAGTAAGCCAAGTTGCTTATTGCTGCCATAGGCCCTGACTCCAGGGCTGGAGCTCCCATGGAAAAAAATTAGTGGGTGCTTGGCACCCACCGGCACCCAGCTCTTCCCCTTCCCCCCAATGCCTCCCACCCGCCCAGGGGGACCAGATGACAAAGATGGGGGGGCGGGAGCAAAAACAAAAACAAAAAGGCGGAGCGCCTCCCCCTCCCCCACGCTGCCAAGCGGCAGTGGCACAGTCCCGTCTCCACCCAACTCTCAGCTCCGACCCCTGATACACCCCCAGCTCCCCCATCCCCTCGCTCCCGGGCCCAGCCTGGGCTGCGAGCTGTGCAGCCGAGCCGCGCTCCTGCAGCTCCCGGCCCAGCCACTACCGGGCTCCATCGCACCGGCCCCGCAGCAGAGGCTGCTCCACTCCGCCCCACTTGGGACACTTGCCCTGCAGCCCCGGGCAGCCCTTCTCCGGCCGCGGGGAGCATGGGGACCCACCCGGGCAGGGGGCAAACCAGGCAGCCAGGCCCGGCCCCTCCCAGCAGGAACGTGTCCTTCCCAAGTGTGTCTCCGCCGCCTGCCCACCCGGGCCCTGCCCGCTCCGCACTGCCCACGGACCCACTGCGCTGCCCCGGGGGCTGCAGGGCTGGAGCAGCCTCCGCACTGCGCTCCCGGCCCCAGCCATGGCCCATGTGCAAGCCTGAGAGGGAGGAGGAATGCCACGTGGTTGGGGAAGAGGCGGGGCCAGGGCGGGGATTTAGGGAGGGATCCGGTGGGGCTGGTGGCGGGGCAAGGGGCGGGGATTTGGGGAGGGATCCAATGGGGGACAGAAGGGGCGGAGTTGGGGAGGGGGTTGAGAGCACCTCTGGTCTCCACCTGTGAGCCAGAGCGGAGGGCAAAATTGCTTGTTTGTCCAGTGTCCCGACCGAACATCGGTCGGGACGCGGGATAAACAAATAAATATCGGGACGGTCCTGATAAAATCGGGATGTCTGGTCACCCTACACCCGCCGGCAACCCCGCCAATCAACTCCTCCTCTGTGCTGTTCTGCGGCTGCAGGAGGCGCTGGGGGAAGGGGGAGGGGAGAAGGGGATGGGGAGGAGTGGGGAAGGGGCATGCTCAGGGGAGGGGTGGAACTGGGTGGGAAGAGGCGGGGTGAGGGTGGGAGCTTGGAGCAAGGGGTGGAGTGGGGGCAGGGGTGGGGCCTGGGCCAGAGTGGGGGTTGAGCACCCCTAGGGCAAGGAGAAAGCCAGCGCCTGTGATTGTTGCTACAGAAGATATTGTTGTCACAGGTCATCAAGGGCCCCTATGAAGTACCTGTACCAACAGGCATTTAAATTTTACTCTTGCTATATCAGGTTATGAGACTGTGGGAATTTGTGGGTATTATCAGCATGGGCACTAGTGACCCTGAGAATAGTGTTTTACCCTGTTATGTTATATTGACGGTGCTGTTTAATATAATTACTCTGAATATATTGTGCGTGTTTGTGTTATTTCTTGGGTGTCTCCAATGATATAGCAAGTAAGTGGGGGTTACCCTGTGGTCAGTCTCTAAGGTGCCACAAGTACTCCTGTTCTTTTTGCGGATACAGACTAACACGGCTGCTACTCTGAAACCTGTGGTTAGAATGTTCCTTCCAAGCTGCCCTGATGACCCTGCCAGGAAGAGATGGAGGCACTGCCAAATAAATTCATATAGGAAGAAAATAAGGAAGTTACACCCAACTGAGCTGCAGGTGGGATCCAGATGAACCCAGGACTGTTCATCAAATCCTGTAAGGAGATTGGCATTAAAGGAGGTAACCAGGTGGATAAGGGTACTACACAAATAATAACTAAGGCTACGTGTCAGTCACGGATTTCGTGACTTACTGTGACCTCCGTGATTTCTGCAGTGGCTGGTGCTGGCTCAGGGAGCAAGCCAGGCAGCCTCTGGCCAGCAGCAGCAGTTTGGGTGTGTGGAAGGGGTCTCAGGGCTGGGGCAGGGGGTTGGGGTCTGGGGTGGCACTTACCTCAGGGGAGGGGGACTCCCCGGCTCCCACCGGCATGTCCCTGCAGCTCCTATGCAGAGGAGCCAGGAGACTCCGCACGCTGCCCATGTCCATAGGTGCCTCCCCACAGCTCCCATTGGCTGTGGTTCCCAGCCAATGGAAGGTGCGTACCCAGTGCTTGTGGTGGGAGCAGCGCGCAGAGCCCCCTGGCCGCTCCTCCCCCTAGGAGCTGCAGGGACATGCCAGTCAGAGCCGGGTAGGGAACCTGCCAGCCCCGCCAACCCTCCCCCCACCAGCACCAGCGGGGGTCTCAGGTCATGCACCGCCACCTGCTGCTACCTCCCAGCATGGGTCCCTGGCCACATGCTACTGCCCGCCCCTTCTCCCCAGCACCAGTGGGGCTCCTGGGTCCCCAGCACCCATGGCGCCCCAGGCCCAAGTTTTAGTTAGGGATATATAGTAAAAGTCATGGACAAGTCATGGGCCATGAATTTTTGTTTACTGCCCGTGACCTGTCCATGACTTTTACTAAAAATACCCATGACTAAAATGGCCTGAATAATAAATAATAATAGTGATGTGTGATATAAACTGTAAAGCATGTCCAATGCTAGAATAAAAAGCACCACAACTTCCTGACCATCGTATATATAACTTGGCCAAAATAACTTATTTTGTGTGGCTAACAGGGGAAATGAACAAAACATTCACTTTCAGTCTCAAACTTTATTTGGTAAGTTGCAGTGCAGAGAGGATTTTTACAAGTGAGTTATAAATTCTTGATAGCAGGGTCTATGTGTAATGGAAACGCTGACAGACCCTTAGTTATTGCAACATGTGCATACACCTCTATAATTAGTTTGCTACAGTCACCCCAGACTGCTTTGCATCAGCTTTATTAGCTGAACATCCAGTACTTCAGACATCCAGAGGCTTTTTGAGTGTGTGTCCACAGAATTAGATCATAAACAGGCTGCTGCCTCACACACTTACTCTGGGGCACTGAATGATCATTTCCTTTATTCTGACAGTAAGTTAAGTGTAAAAAATGTTTCTAGGAAAACATTCCATCTGACCTGTACCAAGCAAATATGCATTTCATAAAAAAAAAAAATCTTTAATTTGGGATTCATGACACCATTGGGAATTTGTACTGTTTGCTGATGTGGCAAGCTGAATTTTGCACCCTTCACTTCAGTAGCTGGGAACTGGGCATAGGCCGGTGGCCTTCTGACAGGCTGTATCTCTGCAATGGGGAATGAGGCTTTCGCCATTGGTGCTCATTCTATAGGTCTGCTGTGGTCAGTTGAATTTGGAGCTACTTAATAATAATCCCTTATATTGTGCTTTTTATCAGTAAATCTCAAAGCATGTCATAATCTTTAAAAGTATTTACCCTCACAGCATCCCTGTGAGGTAGGGGAATATTGTCATCCCCATTTTACAGATAGGGAACTAAGGCACAAAGAAGCTAAGTGACTTGCCCAAGGTCATATAGGAAGACTGTGGTGGAGTGAGGAATTGAGCCCAGGTTTCCTGGGTTGTAGGCTAGAGTCCTAGCCACTTGATCATCCTTCCTGTCTTAAAAGGGTTATGTACATATAAAACATTCTCTTTTTGGGGGGGCATGTCAGGTAGTTAGGATGATGAGGGCATTGACTGGACACAGGTTGGCTCAAAACTCAGTCGGACAAGTCTTGTGCCAAAGGTGTCTTGTGGGATAGTGAACAAAGCAATAGCTTTTAAGTTAGGCAAACTGAGTCCTAGTCCAGCTCTGCTTCTAGTTCGCTGTGGGTATTTCTACAGTGGAACTAAAGATGTAATTTCTACTGCAGGTAGATGTACATGCACCTGTGTCCTAAAAACAGCAGTGTAGTGCCTTGGGCTAGCTGCTTGAATACAGTCCAATCTTAGGTATGTACTTCGGTGGCTACATGGCTATTTTTAGTGTGCTAGTGCATATACATATACCTCACTGAGCTGGAAATTACATCTCCACTGCTGAGTAGACATACCCTGTGTGGCTTTGGGTCAGTGCTTCAGGGTCCCACTCTGAAAATATGGACTAATGATACTTCACCAGCTTCATAAAGCACTTCAGATGAAAAACCTCTATAAATATAGTGTTACTTATTACAGTAACTATGGAAATAACACCTGGCCTCATTAACGCTGTGTTGTGGGCAAACTGCGTTAATTAATAATTTGGAATTTGTGCCCTCTGTTCTACAGAGGAAATAGAACACACAGATATAAAATGCTGTCAGAACAAAAGTATTACTCAAAATGGAATGCATTAACAACAAGAAACCTTCTAAAAATATCCCGGTATAATGAGTGGGGTGACCAGTGATGTACAAAGATGATCCAACCGAGAAAGAGGAAACATTCCAATACTGTCTGAACAAAAAGTGCTTCTAATGAAGGAACATATTTCATCTCAAGCACCTCAAGCTGTGTCTAACCCTGAGTTCCACTAATATTTCTGCACTAGCCACTGCAGAGGTGTTTGTAACATTTCAGTCCTCAGCTCTCTGAGGATTCTGTCACAACTGAAATGAGCAAGAGAGACACAATATCAGATCAGTTGTTCCCAAGAGATATTGGGATAAGACAATAACCGATGGGCTTTCTCGGCCTCAGCTAGTCCAGTATTGCCCTCAGGTACACAGGCAGAACAAGCAATAGCACTGAAAGATTTATTGAGGCTGCAAGGCTTGCAACTTTTATTTGGGTGGAAATGGCATGCTCTATGGAATAAAGTTTTTATTGCTTTATATGTTTCTTCTCTCCAGCCCCACAATCTCTATTCTTATTTCTTTGCAGTTTTGTTCAGTATTATAGTGTTATCCCCTGGAAATACAGAATAGGGAAGAAACATGGACTGTCACCTTTATGATACTACTGGAATGCTTCATGGCCAACATACAATATTAACTTGCACAATGACAAAGGGGAAAAAAATGTTTGAGATGCATCCATACCAGCTGAGAGCTGCCTGAAATAGTTCTGTGTTGTGTTGACAAGGAAGAGATAGCCGGAGAGGGTCCCTGTTATCCACCTGGCTGCCGCTGGAACAGGTGTTCATACTTTCCCCTATAGGATGCTCAAACAGATCAGACACAGTGCTTAGTCTTTTAAATGTCTGCAGTGCAGGTTTATTTTCACCAGGCAACAGTTCTTTTACCAGAACGAGTTCAAATAAATAAATAAATCGGCAAATACTTTTATATCTTTTGTTCAGCCAAATATTATATTGAAGAGTCTATTCAGATAACTGATTATTTAGCATCTAAAAGGCTCTATAGCTCAAACTTCTTTCAAAAACTGTATTCCATTATCCACTTCTTCAACAGCTGGTACCTGATTCTCCAGTTAACATTCCCAATTAGGCTAATCAGTGTAAAACTTTAGAAGAAAAAGGACACACTGTAGGAAAGAAAACAACCCTTTATCTCCTCCACTTATTTTCTCTTCTTGGCAAATAATTGAGCTATTTAACCCTGTCTGAGACCTCTCCCAAAGGAGAGTTCAATTAACTATGGAGAAACCTAAATTAATATAATCCAATATTAGCACATTCTTTTCCCTGTGCGATACTGTGACATATCTGAGTATATTAAATATGATTATTTATTATAATACTCCAATATAAAGCACTTATTGGCATTTTATATGGGCATCCTACAAAATTAAATGTACATCAGAGCCCAGATGTGCAAAGGTTCTTAGGTGCCTAAATCTCGAGCCTTCCAAGGGGAGTAATGGGGGCAAAAGACATATCTGGCTTCAAGACTAAGCTTGATAAGTTTATGGAGGGGATGGTATGATGGGCTAGCCTAATTTTGGCAATTAATTGATCTTTGATTATTAGCAAGTAAATATGCCCAATGGCTTGTGATGGGATGTTAGATGGGGTGGGATCTGAGTTACTATGGAGAATTCTTTCCTGGGTGTCTGGCTGGTGAGTCTTGCCCACATGTTCAGGGTTTAGCGGATGGCCTATTTGGGGTCAGGAAGGAATTTTCCTTCAGGGCAGATTGGCAGAGGCCCTGGGGGTTTTTTGCCTTCCTCTGCAGCATGGAGCACAGGTCACTTGCTGGAAGATTCTCTGCATCTTGAAGTCTTTAAGCCATGATTTGAGGACTTCAGTAGCTCAGACATAGGTTAGGGGTTTGATACAGGAGTGGGTGGGTGAGATTCTGTGGCCTGCATTGTGCAGGAGGTCAGACTAGATGATCATAATGGTCCCTTCTGACCTTAAAGTCTATGAGTCTATATTCCAGTTTCGACACCATTATGAGTGACACAACTGCTGCTGACCGCTTAGACACCTAAACTCACTAAATGCCTACATTTTCAGGATAAAAATCTATGTTTTGGCCTCTGGGCACTGTCCCAAATGTGTCCTTCACATGCCTATCGCTCACCTAAATCCCAGAGCGATTCACAACTAGGGGAAGGTAGGCATTCAGCAGCCTAAGTTGCATGTAGGATCTGATCCGATAGGTGGCCTCTGAGCACACTTATCAGAGCGGGAGGAGGTGGTATCCACCTTGTAACTTTTAGCACAGTGGCAAGAACACTCACCTGGGATGTGGGAGATCTAGGTTCAAGTCCTCCCTCTCTGCTGGGGGGTGGGGCAGTGGAGAAAGGGATTTGAATAGGTGTTCTTCTACCTCTCAGGAGGGTGCTTTAACCACTGAGAGATGGGCTATTCTGATGTTGGTCTCCCTGAATCTCTCCTGTTGAAGTTGCTTCACTGTGGATAAACAATGAAAGAGTAATTGGAGCAGGAGGACTGGACCGTGGGTCTCCCCCACTCCCTCCTGGCCCGTTTCCAGCTCATTCGGCCCCTGTCTTCGGCAGCTGAGTTTGAGCGGGAAGTGGAGGGGGCAGGGTGGGCCGCCACCCCAGCCAGGCTCTCCCTCAGGCAGCTGCTGCACTGCACAGAGTCAGTGACCCTGAGAGGCCATCTTCAGCCGGTGTGAGAAGCAACTCCCTCCCGCTCCTCGCCTGGGCCCAGCTGTCAGGGACAGGGGCCGAACATGCTGTGGAGGAGGCACAGCGGGAGAAGAATAGAGCTCCCCGCAGGTAACTCTGGTGAGGTGGGGAGAGCACAGTGGTCCCGGGCTGAGCTCACGGCGGGGAGTTCGCTGGGCAAAGGAGACACATGGGGCAGTCACATGTCCTCCCCTTTAGATTGTGCCCTCTCCAACCCCCCCAGTATCAGGTGGCATGAGTCGTCTATGCCTAGGCACCTCGCTTGGCTGCATGGATTATACTGAGAATCAGACACAAATTTATTTGTGGTTCAAGTGAGGTCCATGATTGTCAACCTTTATTTCGAGAATGCACAGCTCCTGACTGTCACAAATTCAGACTTGAGCTTCATAATATTCCCAGTCTCCTAGATTATGTAAATATTTAATCTAGAGATGTTCCTATAGTCTAGTTATAAATTGCTGCATGATTGTTCAGTCCAGGCCAGGAATTAGGGACACCATATATGACACTATTCTTTCGACCTATTGACTGGATGTTAGGACTTGCTGCTCTACATGTCATAATCAAGAAATATTTACAGGCCAAGACTATGCCAGCTATGCTGCCTTGCTTGTAGAGGTCAGAGAATTTCAGCCCCACTCTCCAAGATGCCATCCCCACTATGGGGCTGAACATCTCATGGGAGAAGACCAAGGTCCAGAATCTTGGAGCCGGGCCACCAGAACCCTTGGTGCAGGTGGGGTTGGGTATCATGGAGAGCACTGACGAGTTCATCTACCTAGGCAGCAAGCACAATTCAAATGGTTGCAGCAAACCAGATGTTTTAGATTTTGCCACCACCTGCATCAAGTCCACTAACTGCTGCAAAAACTTTTTTGCACTCGGATTAAGTTCAGAATCTGTCAAACCTGTGTACTGCCTGCATTGCTATACAGGGCAGAAACCTGGACCCTCTTGTAGACAGACTTGGAGTGGCAAGAGGCATTCCATATGTGCTGTCAGCACCAAACCCTGAGCATAAAGTGGTTTGACTTTGTGCAAAATGTCACGATCTCACACAGATCTGGCCTTCCTTTAGTCGCTCATTATATTCAAAAGCGGCGTCACATACTCTTCAGTCATGTTGCCAGGATGGACAAAAATACCCCAGCACATTATGCGCTCAAACTGTCTATCGGTGTATAAAGGGATACATGCCCTGACTCTAGCTGATGCCACGTACTGGGCTGTCCCAGTGATTTGTGGATTCGCAGGGTTGAGCTACATCTGGAAACTTCACTACACCATGCCTGGTGTGATGCCATCAACTGTAGTCACTTTGTCAGGCACAATGGTCTTTAGTAGACCATGGATGTATGTGATTGATTGATGTGTGGTGGCAATAGGTTGTGCAGACTATTTAATTACCCTGTGAGGTAGGAAGTCAAAGAGAATCATAAAGTACTATTTAAATCCAGCAACCTTGACAAAAAACACACTTTGAATCCACTATAACCTAGTCCTGACTCTTCTGTACCATGAGAGAACCTACACAGCCCAGAGTGGAACAGTGTATCTGAATGCCTGGCCAAGACTTTGGATTTAATGCCTAGTTTCAGGTTGTTCATGATAAATACCAAGTTGTGAAGTGCTGATCTGGATCCAAATTTCAACAAACACCCAAGAACCTTGAGAAACTTACAGTTCACCCCTGAATTCTGTGGAACAGGCCCATCTCTGATCTCATACCTAAAACTCTTCCCTACTAATAGAGTTTATTCCCTGCTGATCATCCATCTGATTAAAACCACTATCAGAGCAGTAGCAGACAGAAGGAGGCTATCTGCTTTAACTTACCAATTATAAGCATTAAGACTTCCCTGTTTTAACATTTAATGGGGTTCTCAAACACTGTTTCTGACAAGCAATAAGGGGAATTTTGGAGCATTATGACAAGCTACAGTCTTAATTTATGCTTCTTTTACCCCAGTGCTCATGTCAAATCCACTCCCTATGATAACAACATGCACAAATTAGATATTATAAAGTCAAATGAGTCCTTTAAATGCTACTTCAAAACAAACAGATTGAGCCATGGCAATACACCCAATTACAAGTGGTTTTAAATAAAAAGTTCCTGAGGATCAACTGCCTCTGAGTAGCTCCTCAGGTGCTGAGTAAATTCTTTGTATCCCACTGAAACAGCTAGTCTTCTGAGATGCAAGAACATCCATCAGCTATGAACCAGTGAACAAAAAAGCAATTATCAGGTAAAAATCCCTATTTTTGCTCCTTTTCAGATTTCATACTTTTCTTCTGATTTTAGAAAGTACAGGAATACATATCAGTAATAATAGATGCACTAGAAGGAATCAAAATTAAGGGCAATTTGGGCCTGACATTTGAAGTTTATTTCCTTCCTTCTTTTACAATATACTTCCCCTCTCTTCCTCACCCCAACCAAAAGAAAGCTTCATTCTATAGTAACATACAGTGACAGAAGCAGAGCTAAGTCAATCACAGGTTCTTCAATTACTAGAACCTGTCAAGTCTAGCGAACATCCGTTGATGCTCTGACACATCAGTGCTGTTATTTATATCCTTGCTCTCTAAACTTGTGTAATTTTGAGTACGGTAAAGACTGGAATTAGTTCTTTCCTATAAGCAGAGAGCATTGGTACTAATGGGATTCATGAACAAGCATCTTGTTGCTGTGAATATGAGAATTTTCCTTGTTAGATATATGGCCTTCAGGCCCAAAGAGCTAGGGTGTAATTAAGGAAAGGAAAATCTAGCTTGAGATTTTTGTAAAGGTGAGCTCTGTTAATCCACTAAATAATCTTCCAAAATGGATTCACCTCATTTCAATGATTTAAAACAGGACTGTAAACAAAACAAAACAATAAAACAACCCCAAACTGGAAAATATACATTAGGGAACAATCTTGGGCTATAATGGGAATGGAATATGTTATCCAACAGATCTGATGCCTTGTTTCCATGATGTAACCTTGGAAAAAATGGGTTTAACTATCCCCACATGCATCCATGAAAAGGCTGAGGGTAAATCAGTGAATTACTGAGGAGATAACTCTAGGTTGTTTTATTTTGAGTAACCTTGGACCTGTCCAGCTCCCACTGAAGTCACTGGAAGACTCCCATTACATTCAGTGGGCTCTAAGTCAGGCCTTATATTAATAAATTCAAATGTCAAGAATGGGGTGAGTTTCTACTCAATGGAGCCTTTGTTTTGGAGGAGGCTGGGCATGCTATATGCTCAAACCTTGCGATCTCAAGGAATGATATCTAGAAACAGAGTCTGGTGATATTTGCCTGACCACCAAAAAAAAAAAAAATCTGCTTCACCAACTCTCAGTCAAACTATTGAACATAATTGGGCTGGGGATTTGTAAAGGTAAAAGCCCCAAAATACACTTTGACAAAAGCACCTTTGTTTATATAGTGTATATCAGTTTCCTTTAAAATGACAGCAAGTGGATAATTATTTTCTCTAATCTCTTGTTTTAAAATAAAACAACCTAGAGTTATCTCCTCAGTAAAAGTCACTCCTTCTGCAAAACTCAGCAATCCTATACCAAAATACAGACAGACATCATCTTCCTCTCCAAGTGCAAAGAGATGGACATTATATCAAACGGACTGAAGGTAAATAATCCATTGCAATCGACATACTACACTGACTATGGTGAGAGACTGTGCCACACACCCTCAAAGAAACTGAGGAACCACCTGATCAGCATGCTGTACAGCAGACAGGACAAGATCAAGAATGAGCTCTCAAAACTGGAGACTCTCATACAATACCAACCTTCTACACAAACTTCCACGTGGCTGGACTTTCCAAAAATGAGACAAGCCATTTACAATGCACACTTCACTTCTCTACAGAGGAAAAAGGACAGTAAACTATCTAAACTCCTACATGCCACGGGGGCTACAACAGTGGTACCCTCAACTCACCTAACAATATTGTTAATCTATTCAACCACACACTTAGCCCGGCGGAAGAGTCTGTCCTATCTCGGGGACTCTCTTTCTGCCCCACCATCCCCACGAACATGATACAGTTCTGCAGTGATCTGGAAGCCTACTTTCATCATCTCTGATTCAAGGAATATTTTCAACACACCACTGAACAGTGCACTGGCCCACAGGAACCCTCCTACCAACACTACAAGAAGAGGAATTCTGCGTGGACTCCTCCTGACGGTCGAAATGACAGACTGGACCTCTACATAGAGTGCTTCCGCAGACGTGCACAGGCTGAAATTGTGAACAAACACCATCACTTGCCCCATAACCTCAGCCGTACAGAACGCAATGCCATCCACAGCCTCAGAAACAACTCTGACATTATCATCAAAGGGGCTGACAAAGGAGGTGCTGTATAGTCATAATGAACAGGTCGGATTATGAACAGGAGGCTGCCAGGCATCTCTCCAACACCACATTCTACAGGCCACTATCCTCTGATCCCACTGAGGAGTACCAAAAGAAACTACACTATCTGCTCAAGAAACTCCCGGCTACAGCACAGGAACAAATCTACATGGACACACCCCCAGAATCCCGACCAGGGGTATTCTATCTGCTACCCAAGATCCATAAACCTGGATACCCTGGACACCCCATCATCTCAGGCATTGGCACTCTTACAGCAGGATTATCTGGCTATTTGGACTCTGTCCTCAGACCCTACACTCCCAGCACTCCCAGCTATCTTTGAGACACCACCGACTTCCTGAGGAAACTACAGTGCATTGGTGATCTTCCTGAAAACACCATCCTGGCCACCATGAATGTAGAAGTGCTTTACACCAATATTCCACATGAGGATGGACTACAAGCTGTCAGGAACAGTATCCCTGATGAGGCTGCAGCATGCCTGGTGGCTGAGCTTTGTGACTTTGTCCTCACCCACAACCACTTCAGATTTGGGGGCAACTTATACCTTCAAGTCAGTGGCACTGCTATGGGTACCTGCATGGCCCCACAGTATGCCAACATTTTTATGGCTGACTTAGAACAACGCTTCCTCAGCTCTCGTCCCCTAGTGCCCCTCCTCTACTTGCGCTACATTGATGACATATTCATCATATGGACCCACGGAAAGGAGGCCCTTGAAGAATTCCACCTGGATTTCAACAATTTCCACCCCACCATCAAGCTCAACCTGGACCAGTCCACACAAGAGATCCACTTCCTGGACACTATAGTGCAAATAAGTGATGGTCACATAAACACCACCCTATACCAGAAACCTACTGACCGCTATACTCACCTAGATGCCTCTAGCTTCCATCCAGGACACATCACACGATCCATTGTCTACAGCCAAGCCCTAAGATACAACCAATAAATCCCTCAGATAGAGACAAACACCTACACGATCTTTATCAAGCATTCTTAAAACTACAATACCCACCTAGGGAAGTGAGGAAACAGATTGACAGAGCGAGACGGGTACCCAGAAATCACCTACTACAAGACAGTCCCAACAAGGAAAATAACAGAACACCACTGGCCCTATGTACAGCCCCCAGCTAAAACCTCTCCAGCGCATTATCAATGATCTACAACCTATCCTGGAAAACGATCCCTCACTCCCACAGACCTTGGGAGGCAGGCCAGTCCTTGCTTACAGACAACCACGCAACCTGAAGCAAATACTCACCAGCAACTACACACCACACCACAGAAACTCCAACCCAGGAACCAATCCCTGTAGCAAACCTCATTGCCTATTCTGTCCCCATATCTACTCTAGTGACACCATCAGAGGACCCAACCACATCAGCCACACCATTAAGGACTCATTCACCTGCACATCTACTAATGTTATATATGCCATCATGTGCCAGCAATGGCCCTCTGCCATGTACATTGGCCAAACTGGACAGTCCCTACGTAAAAGAATAAATGGACACAAATTGGACATCAGGAATGGTAACATACAAAAGCCAGTAGGTGAACACTTCAACCTCCCTGGACATACTGTAACAGATTTAAAAGTAACTATTCTTGAACAAAAAAAACTTCAGAAACAGACTGTGACGTTGTGCAGTCTATATGGTTTTATAAAAACTTGATAATAAGTCAATATAATGTAACTGAGCTGGTTTTAGAGAAAATACGGTAATAAGTGAATGTAACGTAACTGGGATATGCTTCATGTAAAAGGTCTCTTGTAAGGTATCATTACAAAGCTTATAATCTACTGAATATGATCATCTGATTTGTATAAATGTACCACTCTTGTATCTAAAACTAGAAATATAAAATGTAACTCTGAGGGCCTATTGTAATTGTGTAAAGTGTGGACCATTAATGATGGTTTGGAATCTTGATGACTCCCATTGTCTGCAGATGGCTGTGTTTACCTGTGAGTCTTCCTGTATATGTGTGTGCTGGCAAGTGAGTAATGAAGTCTTGCAGTGACATGTGATCATGTCACCTGAACTGGAATCCATCTTTAACCTGGTGCTTTTCCAGTGAAGGGGGGTGGAAACCCAGAGAGACAAAGAGTTCCCGCCTTATGCAAAAGATATATAAAGGGGGGAAGAGAAGAGAGAGGGAGAGAAGCCATCATGAAGAATCCCCTAGCTACCACCTGAGCTGCAACAAGAGCTGTACCAGGGGAAATAATTGTGCCCAGGCCTGGAAGGTGTCCAGTCTGAGAAAAACTTACTGAAACATCTCTGAGGGTGAGATTATCTGTATTTAGTTTGATTAGGCATAGATTTGCGCATTTTATTTTATTTTGCTTGGTGACTTACTTTGTTCTGTCTGTTACTACTTTGAACCACTTAAATCCTACTGTCTGTATTTAATAAAATCACTTTCTATTTAGTAATTCACTCAGAGTATGTATTAATACCTGGGGGAGCAAACAACTGTGCATATCTCTCTATCAGTGTTATAGAGGGCGAACAATTTATGAGTTTGCCCTGCATAAGCTTTATGCAGGGTAAAACGGATTTATCTGGGTTTAGACCCCATTGGGAGTTGGGCATCTGAGTGCTAAAGACAAGCACGCTACTGCGAGCTGTTTTCAGGTAAACTTGCAGCTTTGGGACAAGTGATTCAGACCCTGGATCTGTGTCTGGAGCCAGACGGGAGTGTCTGGCTCAGCAAGACAGGGTGCTGGAGTCCTGAGCTGGCAGGGAAAACAGAAGCAGGGGTAGTCTTTGCACATCTGGTGGCAGCTCCCAAGGGGGTTTCTGTGATCCAACCCGTCACACAGACTTCAAAGAGAAACAGCAGAACTAAAATACATTTGCAAATTTAACACCATTAATTTGGGCTTGAATAGGGACTGAGAGTGGCTGGCTCATTACAAAAGCAGCTTTGCTTCTCCTGGAATTGACACCTCCTCATCAATTATTGGGAGTGGACTACATCCACCCTGATCAAATTGGCCCTGTCAACACTGGTTCTCCACTTTTGAGGTAACTCTCATCTCTTCAAGTGTCATTATATAATGCCTGCGTCTGTAACTTTCACTCCATACATCTGAAGAAGTGGGATTTTTTACTCACCAAAGCTTATGCCCAAATAAATCTGTTAGTCTTTAAGGTGCCACCGGACTCCTTGTTGTTTTTGTGGATACAAACTAACACAGCTACCCCCTGATACTTGATACCAAAATACATTGTCACAAACCCGTCATCAAAGAATTAAACAAAACAAAACCCAAACAACCAACACATGCACAAACACTCTCTGTGAGCCCATCCACACTAAAAGTATAACTGGATTTTTGTAATCAAATCATAACATCTGACCCAGTTAGCACAAATACAGCTTTCAACTGCACTCACCCCGCAGCTCTTCTGGCTCACGGCAACAGGGCCGGCTTTAGGAAGTGCGGGGCCCAATTCGAACAGTTTCGACGGGGCCCCGACATCTTGCTCAAAGAAATACGAATAAATGTATTTATATCCATTTGTAATATGGATTTCTACATCCATTTATAATACACCAATTTATTCTTGCAGTGGTTCAACTGCTATGTCTTTCCTTGTGATATGTATTGTTATTAAATAGGATGGATAATTTTGATATACATTAATATATATTACACTGTCTCCTGTAAAATAGCTAAATAAAACAAGTATTTTAGGTTCTTTCAAAGCTTTAACAAGCATTCATTAAGCAAATATTTAATGTGTCGTTGACTCAGTTTGGGGAATACACTTTTATATTTTTCAGTAGCATGCCCCCCACCACACACACCTTTCTAGTTTCTTATGAAAACTCATTTGTTTGCTTTCAAGCTTACCTCATGGTAAATCATGTCCCACTTAGATACTAAGCTTTGTTTGCAGTGACAAACAGGATCCCCACTTTCTTCCTTGCAATGAAAACATCTGCTCTTTGGCACTTAGTATACAATATATGCCATTTCTGTCTGAATAAACCTATTGCTACTTGCATTTATCTTATTGCTCGATTATAATGCACTCCAAATGCATTATGGAAAATTTGAAGCTATGGAAAGTAAAACATCATTTGCAAGAAGAGCATATACAAAAGGTCACATTTGATAGCTAGATATGATTGATGCATTCCTGCCTCCCGACTACTCTCTTTCTGATCCATGGTGCTGTATTGATAAGCACACTTATCTTTCTCAGTGGTAAAAAATGTGCTGCATACTAGAATCAGTCAAGTGATACAAAACTAGTGGGATCTCCCCAGAGGCATGTCCTCATGTCTACTTGTTCATATTTGTGTTTTCAGCTGTCTCGCACAAGCACAGCATCCACATTTGGGCACATTCATCACTTCAGCATTAGGAGGCTTATCACTTGCTGTCATAAGGTGATCCACTGACAGACGGGCTGGCATTTTCATCATCCTTGACACTGTTTCCATTATATCTAGCATAGATTCTCTAAAGGGAGATGACAAGCACATGTGCAGACAAATTTCTTTGAAACACTATGTAAACCCTGGTCTTTCTTTTCAAGAAATAGTCTCTCTCTCTCACACACACACACACACACACACACACACACACACTCTTACTTTAAAAGGAGAAACTTTTTAACGAAAGTCTTTAATCCATACGAGAATACAATTGTTTTAAATGATTATGGTTCTCCACACTGCCTATTTACTGGCTATAATACTATCCGCTTGAGGATCTCCAAGCACTTTTTTTTAAATCTGTTTTTATACCTATACTGCTTCAGGGTAAGCATTATAAAGGCTTATCGTGCAGTTAAACTGAGGCATATAAGGATTATAAATGATCTGCCCAAAATCATGCAGTAAATCAGAATACTCCTTCTTAATAGGGCCATGTCATCCTTGCTCCTATGTGAAAGGATAGGTGGACTGTTTCTTTACATTAAAGCGGGGAACCAGGCAAGAAGGAAATCGGGGAAGGCTCTAGGCAGAAGCTGTGCTGAGAAATGAGAGAGAGACAGAATGGTTCTAGAGATAATACTGCTTTATTACTGGAATAATACACAATTCACTTTGAATGCCTCCATTCATTATAAATCTTACCTGCATTCCTGTTCAAAAAGTGTGTTTCCATATTGTTCATCAAGGGTTCTTATATGGCCACCATCACCACAGTATCTCAGCACCTCACAATTTTTACACATTTATATTCTGTGGGGTAGGGGAGTGCTATTATCCCCATGTTACAAGTGGAGAACAGAGAGGTAGCCGACTTGCCCAAGGTCACAGAAGGAATCTTTTTGCAAAGCGGAGGACTGAACCCAGATCTCCAGCTAGCACTCTGGCCATTGGACAACATTTCCTTTGTGTACAATGCAGCGACTTCATAGACAGTCACCTTTCACATATACATGCTCCAGCACAATGATAGGTGTATATGACTCTCTGGGTAACGTTTCATTCTTTGATCTGCTCCCAGGGCAGATTGTACCCTATACTAGGGTACATCTGTTGCTTCTCGGTGGGCATGTACTCTGGACAGTATTTCCCATGCTTAGGCAATATGGGATAGTTGCCCTGATTCTCACAGGGTTAGCCAATGGGCAGGTGGGGATGTACAAACATTGCCGTGCAGGGCCGGCTTTAGGCCAATTCCACCAATTCCCCCGAATCGGGCCCCGCACCTAAGAGGGCCCCGCGCCCAGTGGCAGGGCTGCCCAGAGTGGGGGGCAAGTGGCAGAGAATCCCTTCCCTGGCTAGAGGCACCTTTTTAATTTTTACTCACCTGGAGGCACTCACAAGGAAAGACATAGCAGTTGAACCACTGCAAGAATAAATTGGTGTATTATAAATGGATGTAGAAATCCATATTACAAATGGATATAAATACATTTATTCGTATTTCTTTGAGTAAGATGTTAATAAAGGGAACAATCCATATTATTGACCTGACTTTAATAATTTTTGCTTTAGATTAGCCCCATAAAACCACAAATCTCAGCAACACAATATCTCACAATAAGAATTCTAACTTTTGACTAAGGCTTCTGATCAATAAGTTTTTATGTTCTAAACAAACAGAACCACCACTTGCAGTATTTTGGTCTTGAAAGGTAACAAGCAGTTTCCCAGTTTCTGATAAATGAATAAGGCATTATTGATTAGAATGGGCATTAATGTGTTTGAACAGACAAAGCTTATTCTTGGTTTAGAGTTATATCTTATTCCATAGAACAGAGCTGTAGTAAAAAGAACATTAAGGCTGCATAGTGAATTACTCAAAAGTCAGGACATGACAAAGTTAATGTCCATGTCCAGGCAGCCTTATCTCTGTCCTCTTGTGCATACACAGTAAGAGATGGGGCTCAGTTCTCAGATGCTCCAGGTTAGAGCTAAGTATATGTGAGGAAAGGGGAGGAGGGAAAAGGTACTCTCAGCCACTTTTCTGCCACATCCAAACCTAGAGCTAACCACAGGCTGAACTGGCTACAGGCAGAAGTTAGAGCAGCCACAAGCCTGCATCAACTGTTGCTAGATTGTAAGGATCCCCTCTTATTCTGTCCCACACTGACTATGCCCCCTCTACACTCATTGGAATAGAAAACATGTAAAGCCCTCTGTGATGGTCACCTTTTGGGCAGCTTTAAGGTCACCACTGTGTGATGCTAAGTTGGGCAAGATCTGGCCCCTATAACTGATCACTTTTTATTTTTTTCACAGGATTCCTGCTGTGTTCAGCATGCAGCTTGAATGTTGTATGAGGCAGCTGTTCTAATTTCAGTTCTATCCCTGATATATATAGCATGCCCCTCTGCTTCCATTCACTGCTCACCTGGCAACCTTGGCTCTGAAGGAGGCATGGGTCCTGCAGAAAAATACAGAGACAGATTCTCAACTGATTAAGACAATGGAGCTGTGCAGATTTGCACTAGATGCAGTGCTGTTTTAGTATCCAATAAAGCTTGGCTTGTTTAGCCTAACCAAAAGAAGGCTGAGGGGAGATAGGATTGCTCTCTATAAATATATCAGAGGAATAAATACCAGGGAGGGAGAGGAATTATTTAAGCTCAGTACCAATGTGGACACAAGAACAAATGGATACAAACTGGCCATCAGGAAGTTTAGACTTGAAATTAGATGAAGGTTTCTAACCATCAGAGGAGTGAAGTTCTGGAACAGCCTTCCAAGGGGAGTAGTGGGGGCAAAAGACATATCTGGCTTCAAGACTAAGCTGGATAAGTTTATGGAGGGGATGGTATAATGGGATAGCCTAATTTTGGCAATTAATTGGTCTTTGACTATTAGCGATAAATATGCCCAATGGCATATTAGATGGGGTGGGATCTGAGTTACTACAGAGAATTCTTTCCTGGGTGTCTGGCTGGTGAGTCTTGCCCACATGCTCAGGGTTTAGCTGATCACCATATTTGGGGTTGGGAAGGAATTTTCCTCCAGGGCAGATTGGCAGAGGCCCTGGGGGTTTTTCGCCTTCCTCTGCAGCGTGGGGCATGGGTCACTTGCTGGAAGATTCTCTGCATCTTGAAGTCTTTAAGCCATGATTTGAGGACTTCAATAGCTCAGACATAGGTTAGGAGTTTGTTACAGGAGTGGGTGGGTGAGATTCTGTGGCCTGCATTGTGCAGGAGGTCAGACTAGATGATCATAATGGCCCCTTCTGACCTTAAAGTCTATGATTCTATGAATTGACAAAGGGGAGCACTTGAAAATGACTACCTTGTTTTTGCTCAAGCTTTAAAAATATCACTCACTGACTGAAACTAAATATGGAAAATTTGATCTCAAACTACCATAATACTATGAGTTGATACTGCAAGTGCTTTTTAGAATGGAAACCTAACATTCAAAGCTGAGTGACATTTTTCAGACAACACTTTTTTGCTGAAAAATGCAGATTTGGGTTAATTAAAATTTTACTTCAATTTTATTTAAAAGTTAAAAAGAAACCTTCACAAAAATAAAATGAAATTTTTCATTTTGGATTAAAGAAAACATACGGTTTGACCCAAAGCAATTAAAAAAAAATTGGTTTGGTGACCAAAAAAACCAACAACACTTATTGTTACAATTCTATATACAATCTTAACCAGGAGTCAACCACTAAAATATTTCAAAGAAGTTGTTTTCATTCTAGCTTGCTAACTACTGGGCTTTGTTTGACAAGACTGGCTGCATATGTTTTTGATCTGGAGCAAATACTTTACATAATTTAAAAACAGATCCATGAGTCTTTAGTTTTATTCTTTATAGTTGATAGAAATGCAGGTTAACAACTGTAACTATCTAGCAGTAACTGTCTCCTTGTGACACTGAAACAAATTAATTCCTGCTGTATCTCCACTGACATCAACAGAGTTACCAACTGGGACGAATTTGCCCAGCTTTGTAAACTGCTTTAGAATTTGATGGACATAAGGAAAAATTCTCTTTACACTCCCTTCTACATGAACATGCACACCATTTTTTCCCAACACTCCTGCATTCCTGACATTTCCCTGCACCCCTTTCTCCTAGTTTTCCACTTCTTTAGTCCTTCCCTGTTGAATAGATTTAGTGCACCAAGGGCTAGCTCCGTAAGAGGAAGCTGGCCAGTGCAACAGCCAAATTTTAGGGACTGTGCCACTTAGTGGAATTCAAAACCCCAACTTAGGCTCGTAGGCATTGTGTGCAGAGAGTTAAGCTCCTAAAAAGCGGATTTGTGAAAGCCAGAACACAGAGCAGGGAGCTGCCTAAGCTAGCCAATAGGAAATTACAGTAAGACAGGTGGGCCTCTCCTGGAGTTAGGCCCCTAAGCCAGGTCTACCCTGTCTCAAGAAAAAAAAATGAGGAGACAATGCCTCCCTTTTACCCAATAGCTCAGTGCTTAGAGCACTCACCCAGGTTGTGGGAGATTGGGGGTTCAAATCCTCACTCTGAGTCAAAGCAGGGACTTAAACCCAAATCTCCTATGCCCCACATGGGAGCCCTAATGACTGGACTATGCAGTCATTCTCTCACACTCTGACCCAATGACTATTTACATTTTTATACAAAATGTAACAGCTTCAACAGGAAACACTTACATAGTTTTGGGTTGAAATTCTCTGAATAAGATTATTTTTTAGTCTCTACTCATGGGGAAATTTTCAATTATAAAGTAGAATGACAAAAAATGATCATTCTTAAAAAAGAAAAGAGAAACAAAAACAAACATAAACCAAACCAACCCCCAAATCCTTCAAACATAGGCTATACACAAGTTTTCAGTGAGTTTTAAACATAAGGGAAGCTTGAAGTGTTTTGTTATTACATTTATTAAGAATATTAGGGCAAGAAAGTCTGATGCAGGCTGCTATGTTTCTTAAACGACATGTTTTTAATTATTTTTAACTCACAAACTAATTAACAGATTTATTTGTAAATTCTCAAATAATTCAGTGTACGCTCAAAAAGCAAGTGCTGTAATTTTGAGAACAATTTGCTGCGTTTTTCATACAATCATAGAACAACAGGGTTGGAAAGGACTGCAAGGAACCCCCTGTCAAGATGCAGGATTTCTTCATACATAATGAAGAAGTTGACCTCTGATATAGCCACAAAACTCAATCCAGCCTTATCTATGAAGCCTCTATAATAAAAGATTATTCCCTAGTGGAACAGACCTAGCATATTGTGCATGATTGTTTCCACTCTTACAGTTTCTTTATTCATTTTCATCGCATTATTTCTGGTTATCACTCTCTGAATCATGCAACAATCCTTTCCCCTCCTTTAGGTTGACATATTTAAAATATATATAGTCCTACTACAATGTAGTTATCTTTTAGCCTAACTAACTGTATTTAATTCTTTTAGCCATTTGTCGTAAAGTAACCCCTCAAAGCCCTTAAATATCTCTGTTCTCCTTTTGTTGATTGTCTCCATATAATACCTAGGCGTGGACTCCTGAAACTCATAGTCTCTTTTTATACCTTGTGTCATCAGTATCTGTAGTATTGCATGAAGTTATGGCTCTGAGTATAGAACACAGTATTAACAAGGGATTTAATCTCATATCTCGTTTTTTATCCGGTATCAATTACTGTGCTTAGATTTTTGCTGGCGTTATGGATTTTCAAGTTGTTCCTCCTAGTATATGCATTCCTGTGCTGATAGCATGCAGAATAGCATCCCAAACATCTCTAAGGGTCAGTAGCACTAGAACCATAATTGCATGCATGTTTTGTTTGTTATATTAATTTACACTATTTGACTGGAAGAAAATAATGGTTTCTTCTGTAGCAGAAAAGACTATTTTGATGACATAGTGTTCCTGCTGAATCACTAAATAATGCTCTGGACTGGCAAAAATCTCTCTTTTGTGGCCTCAGAAGACTGTATCCTGGATCCCTGAAGCAAGGGGGTTGAACGGAGGCTAAATATTTCATATACTGCAGGCCTGGGGCAAATATTTTCTGCCACTATCCAATAAATCACACGTTCTTTAACAGCAAATAATAGAACTGCATAGTACATATTATTTCTGCAGTAGCAACAAACAATTCATCACCACTGACCTTTCTATGATGAGAACAATCTGAAGGATAAAGACAGGTTTCAGAGTAGCAGCTGTGTTAGTCTGTATCCGCAAAAAAGAACAGGAGTACTTGTGGCACCTTAGAGACTAACAAATTTATTAGAGCATAAGCTTTCATGGGCTACAGCCCACTTCTTCGGATGCATATAGAATGGAATATATATTGAGGAGATATATATACACACATACAGAGAGCATGAACAGGTGGGAGTTGTCTTACCAACTCTGAGAGGCCAATTAAGTAAGAGAAAAAAAAAAACGTTTGAAGTGATAAGCAAGATAGCCAAGTACAGACAGTTTGATAAGAAGTGTGAGAATACTTACAAGGGGAGATAGAGTCAATGTTTGTAATGGCTCAGCCATTCCCGGTCCTTATTCAATCCTAAATTGATTGTATTTGGTTTGCATATCAATTCCAGCTCAGCAGTCTCTCGTTGGAGTCTGTTTTTGAAGTTTTTCTGTTGTAAAATAGCCACCCGCAGGTCTGTCATTGAATGACCAGACAGGTTAAAGTGTTCTCCCACTGGTTTTTGAGTATTATGATTCCTGATGTCAGATTTGTGTCCATTAATTCTTTGTGTAGAGACTGTCCGGTTTGGCCAATGTACATGGCAGAGGGGCATTGCTGGCACATGATGACATATATCACATTGGTAGATGTGCAGGTGAACGAGCCCCTGATGGTATGGCTGATGTGATTAGGTCCTATGATGATGTCACTTGAATAGATATGTGGACAGAGTTGGCATCGGGCTTTGTTATAAGGATAGGTTCCTGGGTCAGTGTTTTTGTTCAGTGATGTGTGGTTGCTGGTGAGTATTTGCTTTAGGTTGGGGGATTGTCTGTAAGCGAGGACAGGTCTGTCTCCCAAGATCTGTGAGAGTGAGGGATCATCTTTCAGGATAGGTTGTAGATCTTTGATGATGCGCTGGAGAGGTTTTAGTTGGGGGCTGAAGGTGACAGCTAGTGGTGTTCTGTTATTTTCTTTGTTGGGCCTGTCTTGTAGGAGGTGACTTCTGGGTACTTGTCTGGCTCTGTCAATCTGCTTTTTCACTTCAGCAGGTGGGTATTGTAGTTTTAAGAATGCTTGATAGAGATCTTGTAGGCGCTTGTCTCTGTCTGAGGGATTGGAGCAAATGCGGTTATATCTTAGAGCTTGGCTGTAGACAATGGATCGTATGGTGTGTCCTGGATGGAAGCTGGAGGCATGTAGGTAAGTATAGCGGTCAGTAGGTTTCCAGCATAGGGTGGTATTTATGTGACCATCGCTTATTAGCACAATAGTGTCCAGGAAATGGACCGCTTGTGTGGATTGATCTAGGCTGAGGTTGATGGTGGGATGGAAATTATTGAAATCATGGTGGAATTCCTCAAGGGCTTCTTTTCCATGGGTCCAGATGATGAAGATGTCATCGATGTAGCGCAAGTAGAGTAGGGGCATTAGGGGACGAGAGCTAAGGAAGCGTTGTTCTAAGTCAGCCATAAAAATGTTGGCATACTGTGGGGCCATGCGGGTACCCATAGCAGTGCCGCTGACTTGAAGGTATATATTGTCCCCAAATGTGAAATAGTTGTGGGTGAGGACAAAATCACGAAGTTCAGCCACCAGGTTAGCTGTGACATTATCGGGGATACTGTTCCTGATACTTGTAGTCCATCTTTGTGTGGAATATTGGTGTAGAGGGCTTCTACATCCATAGTGGCCAGGATGGTGTTTTCTGGAAGATCACTGATGGATTGTAGTTTCCTCAGGAAGTCAGTGGTGTCTCAAAGATAGCTGGGAGTGCTGGTAGCGTAGGGCCCGAGGAGAGAGTCCACATAACCAGACAAGCCTGGACACCCCATCATCTCAGGCATTTGCACCCTAACATCAGGCTTGTCTGGTTATGTGGATTCTCTCCTCAGGCCCTACGCTACCAGCACTGAAAGCTGATCCCTCACTCTCACAGATCTTGGGAGACAGACCTGTCCTCGCTTACAGACAATCCCCCAACCTAAAGCAAATACTCACCAGCAACCACACATCACTGAACAAAAACACTGACCCAGGAACTTATCCTTATAACAAAGCCCGATGCCAACTCTGTCCACATATCTATTCAAGTGACATCATCATAGGACCTAATCACATCAGCCATACCATCAGGGGCTCGTTCACCTGCACATCTACCAATTTGATATATGCCATCATGTGCCAGCAATGCCCCTCTGCCAAACCGGACAGTCTCTACGCAAAAGAATTAGTGGACACAAATCTGACATCAGGAATCATAATACTCAAAAACCAGTGGGAGAACACTTTAACCTGTCTGGTCATTCAATGACAGACCTGCGGGTGGCTATTTTACAACAGAAAAACTTCAAAAACAGACTCCAACGAGAGACTGCTGAGCTGGAATTGATATGCAAACTAGATACAATCAATTTAGGATTGAATAAGGACTGGGAATGGCTGAGTCATTACAAACATTGAATCTATCTCCCCTTGTAAATATTCTCACACTTCTTATCAAACTGTCTGTACTCAGCTATCTTGATTATCACTTCAAAAGTTTTTTTTCTCTTACTTAATTGGCCTCTCAGAGTTGGTAAGACAACTCTCACCTGTTTATGCTCTCTGTATGTGTGTATATATATCTCCTCAATATATGTTCTATTCTATATGCATCCGAAGAAGTGGGCTGTAGCCCACGAAAGCTTATGCTCTAATAAATTTGTTAGTCTCTAAGTTGCCACAAGTACTCCTGTTCTTTCTGAAAGATAAAGACTCATTTAAATTTTGATATTTAATGTTTAAAAACTAAAGACTTAATTCTCATTTGTACTAGGCCTCTTATCGCTGCTCTGGCAGTGAAAAGCGGTCTGAGAGTGAGCATAAACGTATTTCACTTCCTCTTGAGAGCCTCTGTACACTAGCAGAGCAGAGTAAAGGGGTCTTAGTGGAAATGAGAATCAGGCCCTAATGTATAGATATAGATGTAGTATTATATTCAAACAATGCATCCTCACTGACCTTTCCATGACGATGATTTAAAGAATAAGTAAAGAGCATTTTAAAATTATGTATACCACAGACACATCTCACATTATGTGTTTCTACCAGTTTAAAAGTTTGACATGTATAGGAAATGGCAGGTAGATGTATTTTAAGTGTATCTATCCAACTCTCTACCTATCCATGATATTGATCTTATAATGAAACTTCTGGCTGATCCACTGGCACTGTGTTAATCCCCAGGTCACCAGCAGAGGATGCTATAATCTCCACAGTACAGGAAAGGGAAGTAAACACAGAGGCCAAAGGCAATCTGGTTCATGAAGGATCTGGAGGATGTATGACAGCAGGAGCAGCAGGCTAGAGGCAAACGTTTGTGGGCTAGCTGCACAGGAAGACAGGCTAGCAGGTGGCCTAGGAGTTGCAGCCTAGTTGGAGGTCTGACAGCCAGCCACAGACAATCCCTGGTCCTAGCAAGGGGCCAGCGGTAGCTGCAGCAAAGTGTCAATGGTCTGCAAACAAAAAGACAGTGTAGAGAGACAGTTTTATACACATGGACCAGGCTGCCCCTAAGAGCTGAGTTAGGAACTGTTGGTTCATCTTTGTTTTCTGTTAAAGCAATTGTGTCTAGAGTATTTGCACCTCTTATTTCTGTTAGCCATAGCACAGCAACCTCCTACGATTCATCAGACTTTGATTGTTTGTGGGAACTCATTGAGGTCTAGATCCAGTACAGTCTAGTGCTTGGAGCACCTGGAGCGCTTGTCTCCAAGTTCATGGTACACCCCACACTCTACCAGATACTGAAGGACTTTTGTTTTTCCATTGGAAAAAGCTATTTGCCAAAACTAAAACTGTTTGTGGGAAAGGGTTGCTTTCAATGAATCTCACGATTAAATAAAAATAGTAAAAAAACGTTTTGAAATTGTTGAAATGCCACATTTTTCCACAATGAAAATGGGGGAGATTTATTAGAGCACAGGTGAGAGCTCCAAGTTGCATGATAAGTGAAATGTATCACACAGCTTTGCAATTTATCATACAGCTGTCATTTAAATACTTGTACATATCCATGGACACACGTAGCTAAGTATCTGGTGGAGTGCTGGGTGTACCTCTCCAGTTATCAAAAGTTCTTTCAAATGTTGTTTTATAACTAATTCCTAAATGTCTCTGATGCCTTTACTCCCCCTAATGAATGCTGTCCTACTATGGTATCTGTCAATATGAAAAGGTAGCTTCTTTGCCTGTTCTGAGCCATAACCCTACAGAGCACTGCAGTGTATTTAATTGTCTCTCTTGTTGCATGAAAATGGAGATCAAACCCACAGTCACATTTAAGGTTGCTTATGTCTCAGTATATAGAACATTAAAGAATAGAGGGGGGAAACACCACCGTCCCTCATTACTGAACCTGTAAAATAATTTGGAATACATACTATATAACTGAGACTGATTATCATCTTACATTTCTTGGCTTTGCCTTTTGTGAATATTGTCATTTGTGGGCATGAAGTTATCGAAACTGTACATTAGTAAGGCAACAAAACAAAACAAAACAGATGGTGCATTAACAATGGGGTTATTAAAAAAAGATAGTCTTCCAGATTCCGATGTATTCATTAATACATTTTAGACAATTTAATTGCTTCCTGAAACACTAATTGGAAGAGTTTCATTTGCAAAAGCCTAGTTTTTGGTAATATCAATGAGGCACAGTGCCACAAAGAGCTTGAATGCTGTAATAAGGAAATGAATAGAAGATTTTTTTAATGCAGTTTTTTTTTTCTTTTAATGAAAGCTGAACAAAGCAATACTAAAGCAACAAAAAAGAAAATTACAGAAGGAAAAGGTTTAGGAAGGACCGGATGTGTTGAAAATATGGGCAGTATTTTTGGCTTATGAAAAGTTAGCCCACATCAAGGGATGCATGGCTAGGATTTGAGAGCACTGGCATATATTGCAGTATAATTTTATCAACACAACACAGTGCTATCCTGTGCATTTCTCTAAACCTAAGTGATGGATACTTTAAAAAATCCTGTCTTCTGAAGCCAAAGTGTCTGTTCTAGAAATGGATGGGCAAGCTTGTTTCGCCAGCAGGGCCGGCTCTGGCTTCTTTTTGGCTGCCCCAAGCAAAAAAAAAAAAAAAAAACAGGGCGGCCAGAGTCGCAAAGCAAAGAAAACCACCTGTGGCGTGGCCAGAGCGTGGGTGCAGGGGGACTCCCTGCACTGCAGATGTGCCCTGGCTAGTGAGGGGAGGAGAGAGAGAGAGAGAGAAGGGGGGCGGCCAGGGCTTCAGCGGGGCGCTACCACGTGGCCCCAACTGCTGCACCGCCTGCCGGGAGGCTCCGCGCTGCTCCGATCCCCTGGGAGGGAAGGACGTGGACTGCCCTGCCGGGCTTGCTGCAGGGCACTCCTGTCCTCTGCGCCACCGCCCCCTACAGGGCGGCCGGAGCGGGGAAAAAAAAACAAAAAAAAAATGGCCGGGCCACCCTAGGATTGGGCGGAATGCCGCCTTGAACAATCTGCCGCCCCAAGCGCCAGCTTGCTCGGCTGATGCCTGGAGCCGGCCCTGTTCGCCAGATTTCGAACCCACTCGACCATTGTAGGTTTGCAAGTTTGAGTCAAATCAAATCATCTTCTATTTACAAGAGACTGTGGGGAGGAAAAAAAAGCAGAGAGGTGGACAAGAGCAAACAAAATAAATCTGGTGAAAGTGGAGCAGAGAACTGGCAAAGTAAACAAACCAATCAACCCCAACAGACAGAAAAATAAAATAAGAAAAACTGAAAAGAAAAGAAAAAATATGGGGGGAGAGAAAAATCCAAATGGAAAAATAAACATAATTTACCGGCTGGCTGGCCTTTTAAGAAAAATTGGGCTTGGCCTTGCCTGTGAGGTAACAGTTAAACCCCAACTGATCCTGATTTAATGACTCAATTACAATAAGGGATTCCAGCTGTGAAAGGGTCAGGGAGGACTAGGAAGAGAGGGAAGAGAACTCAGTGAGGGAGAAGACCCAGGAGGTGAGTGCCTTCCCCCTGGGAAGGGCCTGGGAAAAGCAAGCTGGAGAGAACCACAGGGAGCTGGTTATGCTCCTATGGCAGGCCCTGAAATAGGGCCTATCAGGGTACATCTACACTGCAATTAGACACCCACAGCTGGCCCATGACAGCTGACTCTGGTTTGTGGGGCTTGGGCTAATTGCAGTGTAGAGCAGTGAACCGCGGCCACTGGGAGCTGTGGGAGGCCATGCCTGCAGACGGCCAACGTAAACAAAATGTCTCACCAGCGGATTACCCTGATGGGCCGTGTGCCGAAGGTTGCCGACCCCTGATGTAGTCAGAGACAGGTCATCACAGGGCCAAAGAAGTGGTCAACAAGGGGTGCTAGTGCTACAGTAATGAGTGGAACTATTACTGAGCTAGCGAACAGGAGTAGCAAACAGGGGAGTTTTGCGAGGGAGTTCTCCAGGTGAAGGAGGAGAGACTATGTGCTCCTTGGAATAAATTTGTCTGCTAGTTTGTTTGTCTAGTTGGCTGGTTTGCTGTGTGCTTGAAGATTACAGTGTGGCCTGTTTTGATGGCTGTGTGCTGAACCAAGCTGCCTGCTAGGCTAGGCTGAGAACTTACTAATGAGGCTCTAGCCTGCTATCCTTTGATCTCTAACCACTTTAGGATCCCTTGACAAAAGGGTGGGGCTAACTGAGAAAGAACAAGGGTTTAAAAAGCCAGCTCCTAGTGAACACACGCTAGTAAACAGTGGGCTGCAAACAGTTTGATTTGTTGGGGATTGTGTGTTTGGGGACTGTGTTGGAGTGGGGGATGGAGTCCTACTAGCTGCTAGTTGAGTGTGCACTAGCAAGGCTTTAGCCTCCTGTCTTTTGACCTTTGATCACTCTTGATCAACCTTTTCCTGTGTGTTAATGAGGGGGCAGGGCTGACCTAGGAGAGAAGAGCTTCCTGGACCATGGGATACTGTTCCAAGAAGAAGGACTGCTGAGCAGAGATGGGGTCCCTGCGCCCAAGAAAGAGGAAGAGTATTTTGGATGCAGAATGTCTACCTTAGTGAGCTAGACTTTAAACTAGGTTCTGTGGGGACAGGAGACAAGAGCCCACAGGTACGTCCAGAATATGGAAACCTGGGTGAGGCGTCAGAATCTAGGGGGAACATGGGCAATCACAGCAGCGACAAAGTTTTTTCTAGCTATCCTAATTCTTTCTTCCTCTTAGTATTTATTCTTTCTTTTTGCCTTCTACTTTTCTCCCCAGTGTAAGTAGATGGGAAAGTAAGAATTCTAGGCCCTATCAAAAAGGTAAGTCTTGCATTTAGACCAGTATAGATTTAGGCTCACTCAGATCTATGGTAGTAAGGCATTCCATAGCTTGGATCCTGATTTTGAGAATGCTCTGTAGTAAGAGTTCTATTTGGGGCCATTCAGGTTGTTACATCTCTGTGGAGTGGGTTGTGGATAGATATTTTATGTTCTTCTCTGCTTATTTTGTGTTACCTTGAGCTACTAGTTTGTCTCTTCTACACAGTTCCATGGCACAGTTCATTTAATCTATCATGGAAGAACTTTGAAAGATGTTTCGGTTCAAAGAGGAATTAATTCTGAGAAGTCTTATAGCCTGTGTTATAAAGGAGGTCAGACTAGAAGATCACAGTGGTTCCTTCTGATCTTTATAACCTATGGATGTATGAAAACACAATTATTCTTAGCATACCAAAGTCTCTGCCCAGATGAGAATGCAAGTAACATTTAACACCATTTTTTCCCCTCATGAGTTTGAACCGTGCTGAGAAGATACATTCCACCAATTTTACACTGGATTTAAAATATTCACCAAGCTACATCTTATGGCCATAGTTTCACCCGTTTAATTAAATGGCAACATTTTTCTCTAACACAATATACTGCTACTTCTATGTTTCTAAAATGTGTCATTTGTGAGGAGAATCTAGTTTACAGTGATTTTGCTTTATTAATAGTGCAGTAGTTGGGATTCAAACTTACACTGGCCTGATAACTTCACAGTTCAGTAACGTTTCTTTTTAAAAGAAGAAAATACTAATGAAATTTGACAAAGTCTCAATAAAGCAAGAGCAAAAAGCTGATTTTCATAAACTTTTCACTTTCCTGACTAAAACAGAATTTGGGCTTTTTCGTGTCATAAATTGATGTTGGATGTTAAAGTATTTTCTGTAAATTGGAGTAATAAATTATGAATTTGTGGCCTCATTTAACAGTGTGGTAGACCTGGCCAAAGTACTCCCTTAGGAAATGTCAGATTTCATCAGTGCACACGGAGTAATAAAGAGATGCACCCTGGTGTTCCTTATGTTTTTTCTAATATGTATGCTGTGTGTCATAATTTATAAAATGCACTTAGAGATCACACAGCTATTTTTGAAATTACTACATTGGAAATAATTGATAGGGGACCTGTAAGGCATTCTGTTGCTAAGTACACTCAAATGAGCTCTCACTAACTAGAAGGTAAGAGATTTCTCACCTGTATTTCATAGCAAATTAAAGTCAACAAGATCAATAGCCATGTATGTAACTTCAAGCACATGAATAGTCTCTTTGAAAATAGCTGGTGTACTCACATGCTTGATGAGCTGGTCTACACTGGGGCGGGGGGGATCGATCTAAGGTACGGAACTTCAGCTACGAGAATAGCGTAGCTGAAGTCGACGTATCTTAGATAGATTTATCTCGCATCCTCATGGCGCGGGATCGACAGCCGCGGCTCCCCTTTCGACTCTGCTTCTGCCTCTCGCTCTGGTGGAGTTCTGGAGTCGACGGGAAGCGCGTTCGGGGATCGATTCATCGTGTCTAGACGAGACGCGATAAATTGAGCCCTGATAGATCGATTACTACCCGCCAATCCGGCGGGTAGTGAAGATGTACCCGATGTTAGGCATCTTAGCCCCATCTGCCCCAGGCTTACATGGGTTTTAGTTCACACATTCAAGAGCCTAGTCTAAATCTGTAGAGAGAGTGTACTATAGAGTCACAGTCCGGAAGTCTAGGACGTCAATCCACAATCTCTTCTCTGGACTATATTGGCTCTATGTGTGGAATTCACCCACCGTTAGCTTCAACTGTAGCTCTAACGATCAGCCTGCCACTCTGCGAGGAGGGTAGTACAGGGATTGTTTTAAATCTCTGCCTGTTTTAACTCTCTTCTATTGTGAAACACTAAGAGCTTGTCTACCCATTTAATTGAACCAAAATAATTATATCTGTTGTAATGCACACCCTTCATTATTTTGGTTTAAGTCCATGTGTGGCTGCTCTTAAGCCTGGTCTACACTAGGAGGTTATGTCGAATTTAGCAGCGTTAAATCAAATTAACTCTGCACCCGTCCACACAACGAAGCTATTTAGTTCGACATAGAGGTCTCTTAAATTCGACTTCTGTACTCCTCCCCAACGAGTGGAGTAGCGCTAAATTCGACATGGCTATATCGAATTAGGGTAGGTGTGGATGGAAATCGATGCTAATAGCTCTGGGAGCTATCCCACAGTGCACCATTCTGTTGACGCTCTGGACAGCAGTCCGAGCTCGGATGCTCTGACCAGCCACACAGGAAAAGCCCTGGGAAAATTTGAATTCCTTTTCCTGTCTGGGCAGTTTGAATCTCATTTCCTGTTTGGACATCGTGGCGAGCTCAGCAGCACTGGCAACGATGCAGAGCTCTCCAGCAGAGATGGCCATGCAATCCCAGAATAGAAAGAAGGCCCCAGCATGGACTGATCGGGAAGTCTTGGATCTGATTGCCGTGTGGGGCGATGAGTCCCTGCTTTCGGACTGTGATCGAAAAGACGGAATGCAAAGATCTATAAGAAGATCTCAAAAGCCATGACAGAGAGAGGATACAGCCGGGATGCAATGCTGTGCCGCGTAAAAATCAAGGAGCTGAGACCAGAAGACCAAAGAGGCAAATGGACGCTCCGGATCCCAGCCCCAGATGTGCCGTTTCTACGAGGCACTGCATTCCATCCTAGGTGCGGCCGCCACCACTACCCCACCACTGACCGTGGACTCTGAGGATGGGATATTGTCGATGGCCACTTCCTCGGAGATGTTAGCGGACGGGGAAGATGAGGAAGGAGATGAGGAGGATGAGGCAGTCGACAGCGCTAACAATGCTGATTTCCCAGACAGCCAGGATCTCTTCATCACCCTCACAGAGATCCCCTACCAACCGTCCCCAGGCATTAACCCGGACCCAGAATCCGGGGAAAGATCAGTCGGTAAGTGTTTTAAACATGTAAACATTTATTTTGAACAGAACATTAATATTAACATTTGGTTTTTCATGATTAGTTTGCCCTAGGCGCTTAACATTTTAGTCCTTGGCAGTGCAACTACTGCAAAAAAATCTAACAATGTCCGGTTTATCATGATTGGTTTGCCTTAGGCGCTCTACTATTTAGTCCTTGCCAGTGCAGCTACAGTAAAATTCGGTCTATATGTCCGGGGATAGAGCTGAAATCCTCATGGGACATCTCCATGAAGCTCTCCTGGAGGTAATTGGAAAGCCTTTGCATGAGGTTCCTTGGGAGAGCGGCCTTGTTGTGTCCTCCGTAGTAGGAAACGTTTCCGTGCCAGGCTAGCAGCAAGTACTCCGGGATCATTGCCTTGCAGAGCATGGCGGCATACGGCCCTGGTCTTTGCAGGCTTTCACGAAGCATGCGTTCTCGGTCGGTCTCTGAAATCCTCATCAGAGTGATGTCGCTCATGGTGACCAGCTTTGAATTAGGGGAATGTTAGTATTGGGACTGCTTGCCTGTTCCTTTACAGAACTGTAAAGGGTTGTTTACAGCCATGCAGTGGAGGCGGGAGAGGGGCAGCATACAGGGATCTTTCCCGGGGACAGCCGCGAGGGGGTGGGACAGGGGCAGAGTTCATGCTTGCTGGATTGCTGGCAGCAGGAACTGGCCAACGCTAGGAGCATTGCTTTGAACGTGAAAGGAGGGCAGTGCTATTATTAAAGTTTTAAGCAGCCCCAAGTCTACGGCTTACCATGTCAGCCTGCTACCCAAATTCCGCTGTCCTGCCCCGCTTGTCTGATCTGCACTGCAAGACCCCAGGGACTGAATGAGAAGGCCGAAAATTCGACCTTGTCCTGAGTGCGCATGTGATAGGTGCTGTGCATGGTCTTGTTCACAGAGAAAGACTATGTTCTTTGTTCACAAAAAAATTTATCTTCTGAGGAATTCACTCCCTTTTTCCCATCCCACAGCTGTGACTGTCTCCGGACCTACCCTGGCATCACACTCCCAGAGGCTGTCACAGATTAGGCGTAGAAAGAAAAGGACACGGGACGACATGTTCTCAGAACTTATGGGCTGCTCCCGAGCCGAGGCAACCCAGCAGACCCAGTGGAGGGAGAACATGTCGCAATACCAGCGAGCACACAGCTAACGGGAGGAGAGGTGGCGGCTGGAAGACCAGCAGGTGACTCAAATGCTGCTTGGACTAATGAGGGAGCAAACGGACACGCTCCAGCGCCTTGTGGATGTTCTGCAGGACTGGAGGCAGGAGGACAGAGCCCTGCTGCAGTCTATCTGTAACCACCCTCCCCCGCCACAAAGTCCCATACCCCCCTCACCCAAAGTACCAAGAAGGAGGGGCGGCAGAGTCCGTGAAAACTGTCACTCCACCCCTGCAGACTGCTCAAGTAGCAGAAGGCTGTCATTCCCCAAAATTTGATAAGTCCTTTCCTTCCCACCTCACCCAAGCCCCCATCCCAGTTTCATCCCCTAACGGTGTAGTTGCTAATAAAAAATACGTTTCTGTTAATTACTGTTTCCATCATGTTTTTTTAGAGGAGAGTCTGTTTGAAGGGGGGGGAAGGGGGTTGGTAATTGGACAGGACAGTCACCTTTACCAGGGTACAGACACGGGGGCAGGTTCAGCAGCAGGTCACACACACATTGCAGTCACTAGGCACCCTGGTGAGTCTGGGAGGTGGTTTTCATTTTCTGTGGGGCGGGGCTATGTGACTTTGTGGTGGGGGAGGGTGGTTAGAGATCTTATGCAGCGGTCCTTATCCTGGATCACAGAGCCACACAGCAGGGGATCTGTAACCGTCCTCCCCCTGCCACAAAGTCACATAGCCCCCACACACAGAGTCCTGAACAGGAGGGGTGGCAGGCTCCGTTGAAACAACCAGTCCACCAGTGCGGACCACTCTAGAAGCAGGAGCCTGTTATTCCTCGAGTTTAGAAGCGTCCTTTGCATCACTACACCCGCTCCCCACCACAGTCTGCGTCTCAGTTTCAACACTTTACCGCGAAAACAGTAATAAAGAAAATGGTGTTCATTAACAAATTTCCAGTGATTTTATTTTTCAACGTGTGTTGGAAGGGGGGGAACGGGGTGAACGGGGTATGAAACTGGAGAGGATAGTGGCTAAAGAAACGGGGGCAGGTTCAGCTTCTCTGTAAACAAACTTAATAGTCACAGATTACCCTGCTCACTCAGGAACCTAGCTTTCAAAGCCTCCCGGATGCACAGCGCGTCCCGCTGGGCTCTTCTAATCGCACGGCTGTCTGGCTGGGCGTAATCAGCAGCCAGGCGATTTGCCTCAACCTCCCACCCCGCCATAAAGGTCTCCCCCTTGCTCTCACAGAGATTGTGGAGCACACAGCAAACTGCAATAACAATGGGGATATTGGTTTCGCTGAGATCACAGCGAGTCAGTAAGCTTCTCCATCTCCCCTTGAGACGGCCAAAAGCACACTCCACCACCGTTCTGCACTTGCTCAGACGGTAGTTGAAGAGTTCTTTTTCACTGTCCAGGGCGCCTGTATAGGGCTTCATGAGCCAGGGCATTAGCAGGTAGGCTGGGTCCCCGAGGATGACTATAGGCATCTCCACATCCCCAACAGTTATTTTGTGGTCTGGGAAGTAAATGCCTTCCAGCGGCCATCTAAACAGACCAGAGTTCCTGAAAACACGAGCGTCATGAACCTTGCCTGGCCATCTGACGTTGATGTTTGTAAAACATCCCCTATGGTCCACCAGTGTTTGCAGCACCATTGAAAAGTAGCCCTTTCAGTTAATGTACTGGCTGGCCTGGTGGTCCGATCCCAGGATAGGGATGTGAGTTCCATCTATAGCCCCACCACAGTTTGGGAATCCCATCACGGCGAAGCCATCTATGATGACCTCCACATTTCCCAGGGTCACTACCTTTGACAGCAGTACCTCAACGATTGCGTTGGCTACTTGCATCACAACAACCCCCACGGTAGATTTGCCCATGCCAAAGTGGTTCGCGACTGACCGGTAGCTGTCTGGCATTGCAAGCTTCCAGAGGGCTATGGACACTCGCTTTTGGAGAGTCAGGGCTGCTCACATCCGGGTGTCCTTGCGCTTCAGGGCAGGGGACAGCAACTCACAAAGTTCCAGGAAAGTTACCTTCCGCATGCGAAAGTTTCACAGCCACTGTGATTCATCCCAGACCTGCAGCACTATGCGGTCCCACCGGTCTGTGCTTGTTTCCCGTGCCCAGAATCACCGTTCCACAGCATCAACATGACCCATTGCCACCATGATGTCCACGGCGCGGGGTCCCATGCTTTGTGACAGGTCTGTGCCACTCTCAGACTTCATGTCCTCACCGCGCTGCCGTAGCCTCCTCGCCCGATTTCTCAGCATCTGCCTCTGGAAAAGGTGGATAATAAGGTGCGAGGTGTTGACAATGGCCATAACTGCAGCGATGGTCGCAGCGGGCTCCATGCTCACAGTGCTGTGGC
Organism: Trachemys scripta elegans; assembly: GCF_013100865.1. NCBI lineage: Eukaryota > Metazoa > Chordata > Testudines > Emydidae > Trachemys > Trachemys scripta. The sequence continues at coordinate 184,684,623 of NC_048300.1, read as the reverse complement.
GTCCGCGCTGTCACTCACCAGAAAAGTGAGCGAACTGATTGCCCACCGGCGCTTTCAGGGAGGGAGGGCGGGAGTGACGGTTGGATGATGACACTTACCCAAAACCACCCTCGACACATTTTTTTCCCCAGCAGGCATTGGGGGCTCGACCCAGAATTCCAATGGGCAGCGGGGACTGTGGGAACTGTGGGATAGCTGCCCACAGTGCACCGCTTCCAATGTCAACGCTTGCCCCGTTAGTGTGGTTTCACACAGTCGAATTACTGTCCTTAGTGTGGATACACACGTTCGACTTTGTAATATCGATTCCACATATTCGATTTAAGTAAAATCGAACTACTCTCGTAGTGTAGACATACCCTTATTTAAGTATCCTCTTTTTATATAATTTTAAGTCAGTTCCCTATCATCTTAACTAAATCAATATAAAGGCAGTCTGTGTTATGCTGAAAGAAGTGTCCACACGCAGACTTAAAACAAAATATTGAAGGGTGTTATTTACAACCACTATAGTTATTTCAGTTCCATTCTCCATATAGATAAGCACAAAATGATTAAAGTAAAGTAGGAGCTAGCTATTAGAAGTGCGGGGATACACCTAATGCAAAGGTAAAAATATCTGAAAAAGTTCTCACACTTTGCATTATGTCATCAAGATGACTTACCAAAGCTTTTCACTCTTGCAGGGCAGCAATGCATTATCTCAGTTTACATCACATGTTGCTTACTGTGAAATTATTTAACCTATTATTTATAATAAACTCTTTTGTCATTGTTGAGGCACGTGGAACATTGTAACAAAGACCTTTAGTAAAATCCTGTCCCACTGAAGGCCAATGGGAGTTTTCCCATTGAGTTCAATGGGGCCAGCATTTCATGCCTTTAATGTTACAAGAATTAATCCTGGCATACACCTGTGACATTCAAAATAATAAAAAAAGTGAATAGGGCTGGCAGAAAACAAGAATTTTGTTTTAAGAAAAATTTAGATTTGTCGATTCTTCTTCAAGATCTGTTGAAACTGTTCATATGGGATAGAAAGAAAACACATGCAACCCTCCCCCCTTAAAAAAAAAAAAAAGAAAAATAGCCAATAGTCCAGTGTTTTGGGCACTTTTCTCCAGTATGGAAAACCTAGGTTCAAGCCCCTGCTTGGCCTGGTATACCAGGATACAGATACAATTTCTCTCAATCAATCCTGTTCCATTTTGTGCAAATGACTATAGCCTGCTGGTTAGGGCACCCCTTTTGCATGTGAGGGGCCCATGGTAAAGTCCCTGCTCCTAAATCTCCTGCATCACAGGGGCGTGCCCCAATCATCAAGTTATTGGGGGTGAGAGTTTCTCTTTTCATTTTTGATGAAAATATTGTCAAATTTATCTTCAAAACAGTGTTTTGTTTTGTTTTTTTTAATCTCGAGTAAGGCACTTACATGTACTTTTAAGTACTTGAAACACTCGTCCTTTAGGAGTAGACGTCACTGATCTAAAATGTAAGAGTGTTTGCTAGCCTTAATACAATAACTAGCTTTGTTATGATGCAACTTAACATTTAAAATGTCACATTTTAGTTCACCTTTCTCTCCCTGTTCCACACGCAGAGTCAAAGCTTAGTTCCAATGGAGTTATTAGGAGTTTCGCTGTTGATTTTAGTAAGACTAGGGTTTAGCTATAGGAACAAATGCCAACTGAGATTACTGAAAATTCTGTCTGTGGGTTAAAGGAATAATCATTCTCCTTATATTTCAAGTTTCAGACTATTTCAAGTGAAGCACCATGGATGCTGCAGTCAATGATGCTGATCAGCAGCAGCATTTGACTTGCCTATAAAGATAAATGGGGAAACGTACTGAATAGTAGATGTCCCTGAACTGTAGCAAAAGAAAATGATTTAAAAGGGGAAAACTTCAAATGTTTTTTATATTAGAATTTAACAAAAAAAAAGTTTAGAGGGAAAATAGAAAAGACAAATCAGGTCAGAAAATAACCCACCCAGCCCCAGCAGGGAATATGAAGGTGGGATTTAAATTGGTTTTAGAAAACTCTACTCATAAGATTATGTGAAGGCAGAGATTTGAGTATCAAAAAGAATTACAGTTTAATGGCTCAAATGCTTTCATATGATCCTAAATCGACTCAGCAAGAGCTGCTTGTGATGTTCTGTCTGCCAATCTTCCCTGTATATGTGCATTCTCTTCCTAAAGCACTCATTGTGATCTTGCTAAAGGAAATTCACATACTAATGATGTCCCATAGTGTACCTTATGAAACATTTAAAATGGGCTGTTATGGATACAGAATTTAACAGGGAGCAACTAATTGTTTATGCTGGACTAGCCTAGAGGGTGGTGGTGGGTTTCATTTTCAAACTTTAATATTCTATGGTTTGAACTTCCAGGATAAAGTTTCTATAATAGATGATTCAATAGCACATAGCCATTCAGTGGAAAGCATACTGTGCATATTTTTGCACAAAACTCTCTCTAGACTATATGATGTTATTTACGAGGTCTAGCTCTGGCTATGCTAATGGCTGTAAAAAATCAGACCCTACCTGCTAGCATACCAGAACGCCTGTTGTGCCGGCTTCCCAAACTGCTGGTTTATTAATGATCTTGAAACTGCAATAGTAGGGCACGGAGAAGCGTTAGAATGGCTTACTGATATGTCACAGACATTTGCCAAGAAAATGAAACTCACTGAGTGGTGAAAGCACTAGGGAGGCCAATGAAGAACCAAATGTTCCGTTTTGTGATTCATCTGACCTTCGCCTTCATGAGATCTAAATAGAAGGAAAATTGCCTTGGTCATGCTGGGTAAACATGTTGTCCTTAAGCTCTAGCATTATGTGGATTCTGTGCAGCATTTGCTTATTACATTAAAAGAGAAAGAGTCTTGTTGAAATCACAGCACACCCCATGCTTAAATTAAAAAAGTGAAGACATTCAAAGTTGTCTTGCACTCCATCTGTAACTGATGCGCTTGTACTCACTCCTACTAAAAAGTATGTATGGAATGAAAATGAGCCAAAGGAATGAATCTGAAATTCAGAAAGTTTCCTAATAGTCATAGCTCTTAAACTGTAGACTCCCAACCTTCCCAGTCCTGTTTGTCGGTGTTATACACCTTTTGCATACTCATCTCGTAAGCTCTATGGGGCAGCCACTTTATTACTTGTTTGTACAGGGCTTAGTATAATATGCTCCTAATCCTGAACTGGGGTTTCTACACAATGACAATAACAATAAAAAAAGTAGGACTGTCTAAAGTGGACAACTCCCACTTCATTGGGAGTTTGGTGCTCAACTCTGTGAAGTTGAAAATCCCACCCAGCAAGAAATGTTTTTCAAGGGACAGTAGTGGAAATGTATATACTGTGGAGAAAAATTCTGCCCTGGCAGGGAGGGGAGAGGGTGAGATGTGTTTTCCTTTTCTGACTCTGAATCCTTCCCTTGCTGTCAGATGTCACTTAGGGCATTAACAGGCCTCTGTCATCACTCCGTCCATCCTGGGCCGCTCTTTGCATGTCCTCTATGTTAAATCCCATAAGTTTCCCCTCTTTCCTTCTCTAATTGATTAGCATATTTGAAGTATATAAAAATACTTCAGATGAACTAAATAGGACTTGTGACTGCATTTCAGGGGTGAGTGAAATAACATGTTTGTGCCTAATGTGGGAAGTGCTTTAAATAGCTTAAATGAGGTTACAGAAATATGTTGCTTGAATTACATAACATAGCGTAATGTTTAAAAGAGCATCCTGAGTGAGAGCTGTAACTCTGAATCTCCACGGCTAATGGGGATTAGATTCATTGCATTATTCTAACACTGTTTAGATCTTTCTGTTTAATTTAACACTCCTGGAAGAAGCTGCAGTCGGAGCCCTGGAGAACAGATTCACAAAGGAATTTTGCTATTGCAGTGCCTAACACCGAGGCATTCCCCAGTGGAATTCACAGCTCTGAGTTAGGCACCCTGGCTCCCCATGTATATTGAGAGTTAGACACCTAAGAAAGGGATTCAGAGAGGCCGGCAAGCTGAGCAGGGAGCTGCTGAAATTAGCCAGTAGGAAATGCCAAATAGAGGGGCAGGGCTTAAGCCCAGGAGTCTAAGCTGTGGAACTCTCTCCTGGAATTGGGCACCTAAGCCAAGGGAGGTTGTCCATGCCCTAGCAGACAAAACCGAAAGAGAAAGACTGACACCTCTCCCCACCGCTATATACCCAATATTAGGTTAGGGCACTCTCCTGGGATGTAGGAGACCTGATCTGAAGCAGGGACTGGAACACAGGTGTCCCACATCCCAGGAGAGAGCCCCTAACCACCAAACTATTTCGGGGAAGGGTGTGTGTGTTTCTCAGTCACTCCTGTTGAAGCTGTTCCTTTAGGTATAACAAATTAAATACTTGTGGGGCCAGAGGGAGTGATTCTATAAGCACTGGTCAGTCCACTCACCTGCCATGGACGAGTCTAATTAAAGTCCCTGCTCCAATGAGCATTTACATATTTATACAAAGTGGAACATGGGACATTGAAACCCATCTTAGAGTACCCGATAGTCAGGTGGTTAGGGCACTCTCCTGACCTGTAGGAGACCTGCGTCCAGCTCATGTATTCAAACCTGGGTTTCCCAAGTGAGTGCCCTCATTATTAGGCACACAGACGCCCACCAGCCAGCCCCCAAAATTCCAGACCTGCTCACCTGGCTGCCTTTAGTGCCGGGTAGGTATCCTCAGAGCACACCAACTGGATTAGGACCCACAGGCAAAACAGGTGGAGGAGAGTGCCTAGTTTGAGCTGGGGTGCCAAGTGTGAGCTAGGGTGCAGAGCAGCTCAGTAGCATCAGGACTTAGGAAGTTTTGTACATACCCACTGGTAGAAACATAGGCATGTAGGCAATTAAGGCATCTACAGGGTTAGTTGGCAGCAAGTCGTACCTAAATGTTGGATTAGGCACCTTAAAAGTGCCTACATCCCTTTGTGATTCTAGCTCAGAAGTCCTGCATTTACCCATAGTTTAGGTACAGCATGGGCAGCAGAAGTACAAACTGCTGCAAGGTGTATTATGCCTTGACACTATCTGGGTAGGGTTGCTTCTCGTAGGATTGAGAGTCTTATCCTCTGCATCTCTGCTGGCACTGCTAATTTTAAAGTTCAGTTGGTGGTAAGTTTCTCATTTGATTGTGTGAACTGGACTTAGATTCCCAATTTATTACCATATACATGGTAAAAATTTTCAGGGCCAAATTCTGAGCTTGCTTAAATCCATGCACTCCTGCAAATTTTCATGAGGTTCCCTAGGGAGTAAACCAGTGCAGAATTTGACCTTAAGGGCTGCATCTACTCTGTGATAAAAACCCCACTGCACTGAGTCTCAGAGTCAGGATCAACTGACTTGGGCTTGCGGGGCTAAAAATTGAAGTGTAGATGTGTCCCCCTTGCCAGGGTGTCAGAGCCCAGGCTCCAGCATGAGCCAAAATATCTACACTGCCGTTGTATAGCCGTGGCCCTGCCATGGGTCTGTTATTGGAGTGTAGTCACAGCCTGAGTCACTGCTGATTTAGGTTGACCTAGAAGTCAGAGGATCTCCATCTTGTTAAAACTCCCCTGAGTCATCCAACCTCCCTTTAGCATCTTATATTTAATTATGTTTGGTTGCAGTTAGAGGCCAAGAATGCTTATTAGACACAGAAAAGGTGCAAAACATAATCCAGTACTGTCTCCAAACTAGTACTTTGGCAAACACTAACCGTACATCTAAAAACCATGTTAGTATTGATCTTGAGTCACATCACATTAGCACTTCCTCCATTACCTGGCTAGTGCCTGCCAGTGGGTTAGCAATGCACAGAAGGACACAACCAGGCAGTCAAACCAATGGATTAATGATATCTGTATGTCTGGACAGTTTAACTTCCCACATATCAACCTTGATTCCTTATTACCCTCCCCAGGAATGAATTTACTTAATTGGAGTATGTATTTTCTGAACTTTATGTGCAACTAGCAACACCTCAATAATACTAGTAATAAATAATGATAATTAATAAATGATACAATTACACACACACACTTTTACATATAAATTAAAGGAGGATTTTTTGCTTTTAGATCGGAGGAATTATTTGCTCCAAATATCTCAGACTGATGTGTGGCTATTTGGAAAAGGCAAGTGATCATGTCTCTAGGAAGGACAAGAAAAAAATTGCAGGGAGTGAGACAGCTTGCAAAATTTCCATTTTGCAGATAAGAAATAATGACAATTTCCTCCAATGTTTCTTATTAATTATTTTACTTATATAGATTTATACACATATACACACTTTGGTGTTGATCATTTGGAGCAAAGGCATACCTAGTATATTATCAATTTGCTCTCCATTTTTCCCCTTTATTGTTTAATATATTGCTTTTTAAAATAACATGCTGTAACTATTTCTTTCACTGCTAACTCCAAATACCATTCTCTGTACTATTAATTCCTTCCAAGAAAACTCCCCTTTCCCATGTGTTTTAGAACTTAAATATTTGATCAAATCTTCCTATATATATATATATATATATATATATATATATATATATAAAAGTTTTATGTGATAGTTTTCTGAATGAATTATTGACATATTATAGAACAACTAGGTGTCTGTATGTTCTCGATTAGAGAGATACTGTTCTGGAGAAAAGTTGTGTAAGATCTGCTATTTTCAAACATACATATGCTCCTTTTGTATTATTAATTGTATTTTATTTCTCCTCTACTACCAGTTACTATCAGATTCCTTACATTTTTGGTTTCTATTACTGAACATTTTTTTCATAGGTTTCATTCCCCTAAAGTGGGCTTCATGATACTTTCTGATAACCCTGAGTTTGTTAGTATTGCTCTTTGTATTTTAGTAGCACCCAGAACCAACTGAGATTGAGACCCCATCGTGCTAGGAACTGCATGCACACATAGTAAGAGGCAGTCGCTGACCTGAAGATTTACCATCTACTGTCACCAACTGGGACGTAAGCGGTCTCACCTAGTGGTCGGAGCAGGAGTCGGGGGCCAGGCTACCAGGAGATCAGCAGTAGGTAGGGGGAGCAGGTATTGCAGGGGAAGCAGTCGTAAGCAGGGAGTACCCTCTTGCATGGACAACTTCTTGTCCCTGTGCTCACTTCAAATAGAAGCTGGGAACCAATCAGGACTCCTAATGTTCTGCCAGTCAGATCCCAGAACCAGAGTCCTCTGTAAGAGTTCAGCTTCTATGCTGGCATTTGTTAGCAAGTCACTGGGTAGTAGGTTGAAATGTACTTGACCCAAAGGGCCTTGTAGACTAGGGTTCAAGACCTGACATCACTCCTTCCCAAAGAGTGCCCTTAGGGTAAGTCTTATGGATTGCTTGTACAAATGTACATTTTCTGCAGGCTCCCAGGTACCCTCCTAAGTACCATACCCCTCCCAGTCAATAAGATACCCGAGCCTGCCACATTTACATTTAGAGTCTAGGATCTCATGAACCACATATTCTTCATAGTCCTGTAGCTGTACCAGTGGAGGAGATGGCTGGATTCTGTGAGGGAAAGGGGTTTTCGTGTGGGGTTTTGAAAGTGACATATGTGGAGGGCCAGCCAGGAGAGACTGATGATCAGGGTAAGGTGTGGAGAATGGGATTACATTACTTGCAATGTTTCTTGGTGCCCATTAATCCTGGCCTCCAGGGAAATTGTTTCTTCTGTTACTGGACCAGAAGACAAAGGGGAACTGACAATAGTGTCTAAGGTTGGGTGTGGCCTTAGGTTGCAGGGGAATCAGCTCGATCTGGGTTGCCACTTCATTTATGAATCAGTCAGCTATGCCTGAGTCAATGGGGGCTGAGTAGGATGGGAATTTTCAGGGGCACCCCAGGTATGTGCAACTGGACTGGAACCTGCAAGTGAGGAGCTCTGGGATGAACCACAAGATTTATTCCAATCAAGACTGAAGTTTGGGGGAGCTCTTTTCCCAGATTCCTTGGAGTTCATATGGGGCAAGGAGAGATGGAATGATCTGACTCACCACAGCAGAAGCAGAGATGGTGCTGGATTCATTGTTCCTTTTTTACGGGAGTGAACAATTGAGGCCCCACAGCCACTTTCATTGGCTTGACAGAGGGTATTGATGGAGAGGTCACAGTACATGGATAGGAGACTTGCAAGACCCCTGCTTTGTTCCTCCCTTCACTGCTGTAACTGATTGTCTATACAGATGATGTGATACATGAGAGCATCCAGACTCATAGGCATCTCCACTGGGCTAACTCATCTTTAATATCTTCTGGCAGGCTCTACCAGAACTGGTACAGCTATGCTGCCTTGTTCCAATGTCTATTGGCTGGGAGGCAGTGGAATTGTGTGGCGTAGAAGGTTACAATGCCCTACCACTGCCAGAGTTTCCATGGGACAGCTTCCACCATTCAAGCTTGGTGCAGATTGTCAAACACTACTAGTGTGGCTTGGAGGAAGATCTCCCAGTTTAAGAGTACTGGACTGTCACACTCCAAGAAGGGGGAGGCCCAATCTAATACTTCCCCATATAGTAGGCTGACAACCACGCTCACCTTTGCATGGTCAGTAGTGTAGGATGGAAGATGCATCATGAACAGGAGATAGCATTGGTTTATTGGCTGATGTATTAGGGCATATAGCTCTACAAGCTATGTTTGGAGTGTGGCGTTTTCAACACACAGCTGCCTGACTTGCTTCTGCATAGCTGATTCTCCGAGGTCAGCTGGATAACCTGCTCCTGCCAGGCTTGATTGTCCACCTGAAGATGGGTGGCCCACTTGGGTATGTCTGGTGCTCCTGAAGGGTTAGGTAGGTCCACTCCGCCAGCACCAGCTCCACTCTTGTAGTCTCAGTGGTCCATGCAAACTGTCATAACTAGGATGTGGGCGGTCTAACCTACTGGTTGGAACAGGAGTTGGGGGCCAGGTCTGGGCAGATACCAAGAGATCAGAGTCTGAGACAGGCCAGAGGTCAAACCAGGAGTCAAGCACCAGGAGGTAGGCAGAGTGAGATTACCAGGAGATCATAGGCAGTAAGAGCAGATAGCACAAGGGAAGCCATCCTAAGCAGAAAGTACAGGAGTACTTGTGGCATCCGAAGAAGTGGGCTGTAGTCCACGAAAGCTTATGCTCTAATAAATTTGTTAGTCTTTAAGGTGCCACAAGTACTCCTGTTCTTTTTGCGGATACAGACTAACACGGCTGCTACTCTGAAACCATCCTAAGCAGGGGAATCCAGCTGCAGGGACAAATTCCTGTTCCTGTGCTTGGTTTAAATTGAAGCTGGGAACCAATCAGAACACTCAGCTTTCAGCCAAATCCTCTGTCAGAGTTCAGCTTCTGTTCTGGCACCTGTTAGCAGATCACTGGGTAGCAGGTTGGATCTTACTAACACAGAAGGGTCCTATAGAACAGGATTCAAGACGTGGGGTCCCTGATATCTATATACACAGGACAGACAAACTGTAATGGGGAGAAAACATGGGAGAAGTGACTTGCAGTAGAATCATAGGATTGGAAGGGACCTCGAAGCAGGACTAAGTATTATCTAGATCAGTGGTTCTCAAACTGGGAGTCGGGACTCCTCAGGGGGTCACGAGGTTATTACATTGGGGGTCGCGAGCTGTCAGCCTCCACCCCAAACCCCACTTTGCCTCCTGCATTTATAATGGTGTTAAATATATAAAAAAGTGTTTTTAATTTATAAGGGGGGTCGCACTCAGAGGCTTGCTATGTGAAAGGGGTCACCAGTGCAAAAGTTTGAGAACCATCAAGGATCTAGATCATCCCTGGCAGGTGTTTGTCTAACCTGTTCTTAATAATCTCCAATGAAAGAGATTCCACAACTCCCTAGGCAATTTATTTCAGTGCTTAACTACCCTGATATGAAGTTTTTCCTAATGTCCAACCTAAACCACCCTTGCTGCAATTTAAGCCCATTGCTTCTTGTTCTATCCTCAGAGGTTAAGAAGAACAATTTTTATCCCTCCTCCTTGTAACAACCTTTTATGTACTTGAAAACTGTTATCATGTCTCCTCTCAGTCTTCTCTTCTCCAGACAAAACAAACCCAGTTTTTTCAATCTTCCCTCCTAGGTCATGTTTTCTAAACCTTTAATAATTTTTGTTGCTCTTCTCTTCTCCAATTTGTCAACATCTTTCCTGAAATGTGATTCTCAGAACTAGACACAATACTCCAGTTGAAGCGTAATCAGCATGGAGTAGAGCGGAAAAATTACTTCTCGTGTCTTGCTTACAACATTCCTGATAATACATCCCAGAATTATGTTTGCCTTTTTTTTTTTTTTTTTGCAACAGTGTTATACTGTTGACTCATATTTAGCTTGTGATCCAGTCTGACTACCAGATCCCTTTCTGCAGTAATCCTTCCTAGGCAGTCATTTCCCATTTTGTATGTGTGGAACTGATTGTTCCTTCCTAAGTGGAGTACTTTTTATTTGTCCTTATTGAATTTCATCCTATTTACTTCAGACCATTTCTTCAGTTTGTCCAGATCATTTTGAATTTTAATCCTATCTTCCGAAGCACTTTCAACCCCTCCCAGCTTGGTATTGTCCTCAGACTTTACAAGTGTACTCTCTATGCCATTACCTAAATCTTTGATGAAGATACTGAACAGAACCGGACGCAGAACTGATCCCTGCGGGACCCCACTTGACAGGCCAGTCAAGGTCAGTGGTAGAGCTGGGAACAGAGTTCAGAATTCTTGCCTCCCGTGCAGTATTGCCTCCTGTTTGTTTGGTGACCAGTCTAATTTCACCATCTGATGTTGGTAGTTTCCATTTACTTTATAATTTACATATTGGATTGGTCTTTTGAAGACTTACTGGTACTTCATCCTTTGGATGGAATTAACCACAGTGCAGGAAATGGTAGATCAGTCACACAAGAGTCTCTGCATCCCCTTTGTGCAAAAAAGTGTGTCTCCAGACTGGTTCTCAACAGGGTGATGTGGAAAAGGAGTTGAAGTGGAATCCCAGGAAGGGTCATGGCTTCTGTGACTGTGCAAATCCAGTGGCCCCAAACTCCTGCATAGTGGCACAGATGGGTAACTAATCCAGTGTATATACCCTGGCTGTAGCAGGGGCATGTAGCTGGTTGGTGGCCTACCAATAAATTGAGGTTCTGGATTCTGACACTCCACAAAGTTCCCAACACTTACTCAGGGTTTTGTGCCAAGAAGGGAGAATTCTACCTCCAATACAGATGAAGAACCATACTGTATATGTACTGCATTGTTGTATATGCAACATATAAAGTGCCTTATCCAGAGAGAATGGATTCCTATAAGAATAACTAAGCCCACAAAAATGTTGAATATTTTATGAAATTATATTTTAGTTTGGAAGTGATATGCTAGGACTGTATTGCTTTCTTCCTCTGAACTCCCAGAACACTCTTAAAAACATGATAATGCTTCTGACAAGCCTTTCATGGTTTAGCAATTTCTTTCAAAATAGGAAATAAATTACATCTCTGAAAATTGTTCATACATTTGATCTAGCCTGATCAAAAATCCCATCCATCAGGACTGGACAGAATTTTTTGAAGCAGTTTACTGGGTTCAAGTTCTCCTTGTTAATTTAAGAAAAGTGTTATGGGTCAGAGTATTTTTATTATCAGACTATTTTCAAATACTCGTTTCCCTTTTCCCATCACTGGATAAAAATCTTCATTGGCACTCTGTTTTAAAGAGCTCATGTTGATACCTCTGCTAACTCTATATTCTCACCTTAGAGCTTTATCACTGAAGTGTCTGAGAACCTATTCACACAAGCCCCAATTCTGAAAGCTTCTTCTTACACCAGTGCAAATCTTCATTGACTTCAACTTCTCCTTACAAGCGATGGAGAAAAGGTGGGCCTTAAAAATTCACAGATTTATGCTGTTTTGGACCAAGGGAGAAGCAAATCCCAAGGGCACAGGTCCCTAAAAGAGAATGCACTGTTTTTATAGTATTGGTGTTGCAGCTAAAGCACCTCTGTTGACTATAACTGTTACGGTATGGCATGGAGAAAGATAGCCTCTTAGATAAAAACATGCACAGGTCACACTGATCATAACAAGGGGAAGGGATAGCTCAGTGGTTTGAGCATTGGCCTGCTAAACCCAAGGTTATGAGCTCAATCCTTGAGGGGGCCACTTGGGGATCTGGGGCAAAATCAGTACTTGGTCCTGCTAGTGAACGCAGGGGGCTGGACTCAATGACCTTTCAAGGTCCCTTCCAGTTCTAGAAGATGGGATATCTCCATTTATTATTATTATAAGGGCACTATTGTGTTAGATACTGTACTGTATAGTAAGATGGTCCCTACCCTGAAGATCTTACAATCTAAACAGACAAGACAAAGAAAGGGTGAAGCACAGAAAGGTGAAATGACTTGCCCAAAGTTACAGAGCAGGTCAGTGGAAGAAACAAAAATAGAATCCAGGTCTCCAGTGTCTCAGTTTAGTGCACTATCCAGTGGAAGACTATGCTGCCTTTATTCCAAACAGGGTCTAGGATTGACCCTTACCCACAACTAGGACTATTTCACTTCCTCTGAGAGATTACTGCTTATTGTGAGGTGACTGTGAGGTTATTTATTACTGAATCAGAACAGGAATAGTAGAGGAGCTTGCTGAAGGTGAAAAACATTTGGGAGAACAGCAAATCTATTAGAACCACACAAAAAATTCCAATTTAAAAAATGAACAAATATTTCCACTAGAATGGGTTACCTAGGAAGGGGGTGGAAACTCCATCCTTAGAGGCTTTTAAGGCCTGCCTTGACAAAGCGCTGGCTGGGATGATTTAGTTGGGGTTGGGCCTGCTTTGAGCAGGGGGTTGGACTAGATGACCTCCTGAGGTCTCTTCCAACCCTCATGTTCTATGATTCTTGTCTCTTGTGTTTATTTTTTCTGAAGGATAAGAGAGCTTGCTGGCTTAGACGATTTGTGCCTCTTAACTCAATCTTTATTTTTTTGAGTTTGGGGGATTGGGGTCAGGATTATGCTTGTCTTGAGTGAAACCGAAGGGTGTTATTGTGTTCAAAGAAAATTGGAATGTGTCTGGCCTTGGCAAAAGTGTACATTTGTTGATTACTGTTACTTACGGAAAAGCAAAGGGGGAAAAAAAGAACAATTAGTTATGGTGAGAAGGAGATTATATTTTCCTTGCAGGTGGAGTTAAGCAATAAACTAGATATGTGAACAGGATTTGTGCTATTTATTTACAGCATTATACAGATGTAAAAGTAATGGGCAAAATACATCTCTGGTGTAAGGAGGGTTAGTAGTGTTCTACTGTGGGTGTATTTGGCTTGTTATTTCTTAAAGTTGCTACAAAAGCAAACCAAGAGATGAAGCTGTAACTACATTATAGATGATAACTACAATATGTGGAGACTGCGGCATTGCTTTTGGGAGGTATATGTGAATGGAAGAGTCACCTCAAAATATGTTGATTCCATCAATAGATGATGTGGCCATAAAACTAAAGAGAAGGGAAGGTGTAGATTGCTGGAATTGAAAAGATCATCAGCTTGTGAATAAAGCTAGTCAGTTTTTCAACCAAAAAGGTTTTGTGTTTGTTTATTTGTTTTATTTTTTCTTCAATGAAAAAATCCACAAAGGCCTTTAATTGAAAACATTTTTTTTAAAAGCAAAAATCAAACACATTATTAAAAAGTTATAGAAATGGTTATAAAAATCTGCTGCTGACAGCCATTTCAATACAGGTTTTGATTAAAAAATTGAAAATTAACTTGCAAAATATATCAATAAAAAATAAAAATAAAAACTTTGAAACTTTGATTATTTTCGTGATAATAGGTTTGAACTTTTTGACCAGCTCAAAATGTAAGGCATTTTGTCAAATGAATTACCAAAGGCTGCTACTATAATGAAATTTAAGACTCAGTTGGGTGATCGTTGGGCCCTGATATACTTAAAGTTCTTATGATCACAACATGGGTCATCAGGTCTGGTTTAAAAAAAAAAAAAAGCAAAAAAGCACAGATCTTCCAAATATTTTCAGTGTTTTGCTTTCAAACCAAGCCAAGGAACCTTTAAAGCCTATGTCTGTGCCAAGATTCAAGCTCCAGCTATTTTTGTTCCAAAAAAGAGGGGCCAAAGTGTTCTTTTGTAAAAAAAACAAACAAGAAACAAAAAACAAACAAAAAACCAAGCAAGAAAACTGTGAGACGTATATTTTTAATTCACTTTCCCAGAACTCAAAAACTGCTGAGGGGATTCGACTCACACTTTCCAGATTAATTCACTAAGCAAGGAACATTTCAGACCCAGAGTAGAATCTTTGGGAAATGTCTGTTCCAGTGAAAAGGAGGGATTATAACAACATTTTTTCAGTTTTAATTGTAGATGATACCACCAGACTCCCATTAACAATGAATCTGGCCACCCAGCATAGTCCTCCATTTCTGCACATTACAAAACAACCATGATGAGAGAGGAATGGAATGGAATAGCAGAGGCTTTGCAGGGCTGAGGTTGACAAGGGTAGCTGGCCACTAGAACTTGTGGTTTGGTTTGATCCAGTTCAATTAATAATTGCCTCTTATACGGTTTTCATTCTCAGATCTCAAAGTCCTTTTCCAAGGAAGGTAAGTGTCATGATCTACATTCTACAATGGGTGAGACAGGCACACAAAGTTATGATAGAGGTCAGCAGCAGAACTTGAAATATAAATGAGGTCTCAGGGCTCCACGGCCACTGACCCCTGACCCCCTAGATGAAAATCGATTCCCAAATTGCACAACGCACACAGCTTAGAAGAGCTACAGCAGGTTGAGGGATTCTAAACATTCAAAGTGGATAGGTACTGTGTTTCAAATAAATATGAATTAACCTAGGTTTATATAGGAAAATAGAGCCTAAGACCCCAGTCCTGTATTGTGCTCTGTAGGGACTCAGTGGCTGGCTGCTTGGAGCTTAAGGTCTAAGAGGCTATTTCACAGAGCTGTGCAAGATCTAGGAAAACAGTATTGAGAGAGCCCAACTCCTGTTCTGAAAAACACAGCTGTGCATTGCAGCATAACAGAGGGTATGACCAACCCCACAGACAATAATTTGGAATCAAAAGATCACAATGATATCAAGAAAGGAGAAATGCAATATATTAATCAAATGACAGAGGTAGTGGCATCTGATAGTTAACATGGGCCTAGGTGTCAAAGATCCTTGTCTACTGTATGATCCCAGGCAAGCCACTTAACTTCTCTTTGCACCAGTTTACTCATGCAAAAGAGTTTAATAAAAGTTCACCTACCACTCTGGAAAGTGTTAGATTGAATTAATGAATATTTTCAAGATGCTTTGAGATTCTCAATTGAAAATTGTTGTATAGGTGGAGCATTTTTACGTGTGTGTGTGTGGTTAATTTATGTGATACAGGTAATTGTTTACAACCTGGATTTGTAAAAATGTTTTCATATAGACTACTCATATCTATGTATTCCTGGTCATATTATGTATTCAAATTATAAAGCTGAATTCTGCATAAATCCAAAGACAGCATACTTTGTCAACTATAGCCTCCTGCAAGTTTGAGAGAGCTATATTAATGAAAATGGATTAGATTAAAAAACAAGAATCCTGTTAAATTCCTGTATTAGTGATGATAATTTTTCATTTGACATAAAGTTAAAAAGAATTTCTCTATTTGATAGTGTGTTCATATCTGTAGTGACAAATTCTTCAACACATAGTATAGCTGCCATTTGCCTGGAGGAAAACCTAAGGACAATTTTAAGAGCAA
Organism: Trachemys scripta elegans; assembly: GCF_013100865.1. Classification (NCBI taxonomy): domain Eukaryota; kingdom Metazoa; phylum Chordata; order Testudines; family Emydidae; genus Trachemys; species Trachemys scripta. Next base: position 184,668,818 of record NC_048300.1, on the reverse strand, counting down.
TGTTCTGGGTAAGTTGTAAAGAAGTATTCAGTCTGGAGTTGTTAGACTGAAACCAAGCAAGAGTGTTTGATGTATTGCCAGAAGGCTTTATCTTCTCAAAAAATGTTATAATCAAACACAAAGGAGAGCCTGCTGCATATTTTGTTGTTCAGCGGAACATGAAGAGTTGCTTTCCTTTCTTTAAGGGATCTCTCTTTACATTTAGCTTTATCCAGAACAGCACATACTGTATATAGTGTTGCCATTCACAGTACAGAACTAATCCTCTTCAATTAAGGGTTTTGTTTTGTTTTCTGACAAACTAAAAAATAAAACAAAAGTTAGAGAGCTGGAAAGGGCTTGTTACTAAACATCTGGATAATAATACTTTGCACTTATACAGCACTTTCCATCCAAAATTCTCAAAGGATTTTATAAACACTAATGAATAATCACATACCACATCCCAGTCAGAAGGTAAATATCACTTCCATTTACATATGGGAAAACTGGGGCAGTGACTTGCACAGCAGTTATATATGAAATATGTGACAGAAGTAGCAACAGCATCCATTTCTCCTGTCTCACCACAAGATCATCCTTCAAGTTGGAGTGACAGGAGCACAGTGAATACTGAGCACAATGTTCATTGAAGCTTTTGATACACAGTCAGAAATCTTACCCTCAAAAGTAATTTCCATTTTCTTGGTTATAAACACTGGGTATCATTTTCAAAAGCACCTAAGTCCCATTTTTAAAAGCACCTAAACCACTTAGGGCCAGACTTTTAAAAAGGGAATTAGGTGTCTTAATAAGCAGGTTGATCCCTAGTGGAATGGAAGCTGGGCACCTAGGTGCTTTTGAAAATCCTGCTAGTTTGCTATCTGCACCTAAATATTTCAATGGGCATCTAAGACCTATTGAAAATCATTGGGATTTAGTGTCTTAAGCACTTTTGGATATATTATATGCAGTGCCATGGATCGAAAACTAGCCGAAGGGCCATAAACAAACAAAATGATATATGAGCAGTGCATTGAGTTTAAGGGAGGTGTGATCTTATTTAACGTCACAGAGTTCTAGTTGGTTGGTGTCTGCTACAGACCACCAAATCACACTCAGGAACAGGATGACTGCCTCCTTACTAACCTATCAACAACGGATAGGGAAAAAAACCTGCATGATCAAGGAGAACTTCAATTTGAGTTACAGATGCTGGAGGTCTCGTGGTGACAGTACTAAAAACATACTTTGAATTTCTCAACATTATAGATGACAATTTCCTAACTCAAACAGTGTTTCAGCCAACATGGAGGAATTCTTTATTAGAGTTTGTCCTAACAGATAAAGAACTGATTACACACTAAAAATTAATGGTAGCTTAAAGATATCATATAATATTTCAATTTTTCCATTGTTTTCATTTTAAAAATATAAACATGAGCTTCATCCTGTTTTGTTTTCAAAATTTGTATAGTGTTTGATGCTCAGGCTGTTGTGGATGGCTTGATGAACTAATCTAGAAATTAAGATTCATTTTGTTATTTTCCCAGTAAAAATGTGCGAGCCCATTTACACATCTTGGTTTAATGTTTTCTTCCTACTCTTTCTCCTCATAGTGATCTTTTAATTATGTCCTCATATGTTTGAAATATGAATGTAATATTTCCTAGTTGTAATATACAGTTATTAACTAGCCTTTTCTTAGAGAAATCCTTGAAGAATTTTAGACTCCAAGAGCAGGGCTGGATCTATTATAACATTGTTAAAAGAAAATTACCTGCAATTCTTGTTCTTGGACTATAGTACTTGTAATCACTATCTTCCTCACTCAGAGTTAGCCATGGCATTTTGTTCCTATCTTGTCTTCATGTAAAAATAAATGGAAAGCTGAGGGTATTATGCTGTCCCAGGTAAGTAGGGCCACCCTCTTCCTCATGCCATCCTCTTCCTCATGCCTTCCTCAACCAGGAGTGCCGCCAGCTTTTCTGCTGCCCTAGGCGGCAGAAGGTCCCACCCCGAAATGCCGCCCCCCACAGAGGAGGCAGAAGGTCCCACCACCTAAATACTCCCATGGTTGCTGCCCCCCAAATTGTAGCACCCTAGACGGCTGCCTAGGTCGCCTAATGGGTTGCGCCGGCCCTGCCTCTGGGACAATTTTGTTTTTCTTCTTGTTTATGGGAGATGGTTTCATTCTGGGGAAGAGAGGTGCAGGGTCTGACCCGTTCGGATCACCATTGCAGCAGAGCTGTGGGGGGAACAAAGGAGCAGATGGTGGTTTTTAATCATGGGAGAGAATTTAGCTCAGGTTTCAGTACTAGTATGTTCAGGAAGGTATACTAATGCTGAATGGAACACTTTCTGTGACTCCTCTTTTGCCAGCCATTTCATGAACTTCTGCACTTGTGTAGAGACCTATTGGCTTCTGTGAGGTTCTGGGCAAGCGTAAGGGTCTGCTCATATAAAACAACTTGCAGGATCAGGTCTAGGTGTGTATCAACTGACATTGAGTCTCCGTTCACCTCAGGAAGAAAATATAAGGAAAGCTAATGAGCACAGCTGCCTGTGTCTCAGTGCAGACTCCTGTGCAGAATGTGCAGCATGCCTAGAATGCACCTACAAGAGCCCTATTGGAAAAGTCAATTAATCTCTCTGGGCCTGATTAATGTAAATGACAGAGTCCCTTCACACCACTCTAGCAGTGTAAAGGAGCCTTACAATGTACATACGTTTAATTTATGCTCACCTGGAAGCTGCGTTACATGGCTAGAATGGTGTGAAGAGGCCTTTAGGGAAATGAGAATCAGGACTGGAGAAATTTCTCAAGCTCACACAGTGTGACAGAATCAGGCACTGAAACCAGATTTCCTAAATCACAGCCCTGACCACATCACAATTTACAAAAATAAATATTTGAGCTGGTCAAACTATTAATTTCACATAATATTCATTATAAATATAGCCCCTTTCTTCTGGTTAGCCAATCATTCATGGACATTTACCAATTTCTGTGAATATAGTTATTGATTAGTATTTACAAAAGTAGTTTTGGTGAAAATGTTTCACCCGATGACTTTGTGAATTATTCACTTCAACTATTGATTATTCATGTTGTTAGTCAAATAAATTCGGCGATATTGTTTCTTCTCCCGATTTAGATGAGTGAACCTTTATATACACAAGAATAATAAGTAGGGTTGTTTAGAACATAGAGCATTTTTTGCACTGAAAATATCTACTTTTCTGTGAAATTTCAGCTGAAAACTGAAAAATTGTATTTGAAAACCAAAATATTTGTATTCAAATTAGCACCATGGTGCCTCATGGGAATTGTAGTATGGGTATCTTATGTTCCTATTCCTTCTTTATGCTGTCCCATATGGCTGGACAACATCTCCCATGAAGTATCACTTTCTCCTTGGTAAGAGGTGTGGGGTGTATTATAGAACTCCATAGCTATGTTGCATCATGGGAGTTGTAGTCCAGCCAAGCAGCCTGGCTCATGGTTTTTAGGTTTTTGATGAAATTTTTTCATAGAAAATAGACACTTTTTGCAAAAAAAATATTGTGTTAAAACCCTGATTTTCCATCAAAATACTGCTGACAGAAAATTTTCAAGCAGTTCTAATAATGAATGAACTTCCAGTATGAATTTTCAGAAAAATAGAGACATTTGTGCTAAAAGCTGTGATTTGCCACATTGATATCTGGATAATCGTGAATATCTAATAGTATGGGATCCATGATTCACAGCAAACAAAGCAAATAATTTTGGTTACTATGCAACTAGGTCTACTAAACATATCATACTTCCCTATTTTTTCTTTTCTCAATTTTTAATTTTCTAATGACTAATTACCTTTTCTATAGCCTCTGAAAACTAGTGAAATTGAACATCTATTAATGTGCTTGTTTGTTTTCCTTTAAGAAAAATAAAAAATCTTGCTTCCCAGGTAAGGTTCATAATTTTTCATGGCCATAATTTTCCGTTTTCATGGCATTCACATAATTTGTAGAGAAATAACACTGTATAGAAAATGAACCATTAATATTCCAGGTTTGCTAATATTGACTTCATATCTTTCTAAAACATTATTTCCAGCCTTCAATAAGGAATACACAGTGATAGACTGAAATATAAATATATATATATATATATATAAAAACCCCAAAATAATAGCATTGTAATGATCCTCACGTGGGGTCTGGTTCAGAAGTATGGCCTAGTGGTCATGGCCAAAATCCCGGACTCCCAAGGGGGTTGTGGGGAGGGGAATCCGAGCCCTCCCAATCCATCAGTCTCCAACCCAGGGCCCTTTGGGCTACTAGTGGTTTGGCAACCAAAGCTGCTTAAGGCTGCCTTCACCTGGGCCTCTTCCTCTCTTCTCTCCCACTGGGGTCAGCTCAGTCCAAGGCCTTTGCTTGGTGGGGAAATTCAAACCAAAAGAAGTAAAAGAGAGTTACCAATGTCCCTGGATACTTCCCTTTCTGGTTGTCTCTGGGGTGGGTTCTCCCTTCCCTCAAGGATGGCCCCTTTGGGCAGTGGTGTCAGAGCCTTTAACTTCCCTCTGCTTTGCTTTCCTGGAGCTGTGGACTGCAGGTCTGCTCACCTCCAGCTCTGCCATTCAAATGAGCTATCTCCTGGCCTTTTAATTCCTCAAGCAGATGGAGCATTTGCTTCAGGTGGGCAGGGCTGGCTGAACCCAAAATGATCCCTTAACCCCTTGTTGCTCAGTGTGGGGTTTGTACACCCCTCAAGATGGAGCCAGGGGAACTGGGGCCATCCGATTGGTCCTCCTTCCGGTGGGCTTTCCTGGCTCGATGCTGAATTTGGAGCATGTAGGGCTGGAGAGACAGGTAGCAGCGCATCAGGAGGGTGGTTTGTATCCTTCATGGTGCTTAGCCGTCTTAACAGGGCATTGCTGGTGACAAGCTTGAATGGGTTTCCCAGGAGATAGTATTGGAGGAAATCTACAGCCCATTTTACTGGCAGGCACTCCTTCTCTAAGACAGAGTAGGTTCATTCTTGTGGAAACAGTTTGTGGCTCAAATAGAGGACAGAGTGTTCCTCCCCCTTTATTTTCTGATACAAAACAGCATCTAGTCCCACATCAGCAGCATCTGTCTGCAAAATGAATTACATGGTGACCCTGCCATGTACATTGGCCAAACTGGACAGTCTCTACGCAAAAGAATAAATGGACACAAATCTGACATCGGGAATCATAACATTCAAAAACCAGTGGGAGAACACTTCAACCTCTCTAATCACTCAGTGACAGACTTGAAAGTGTCAGTTTTGCAACAAAAAACCTTCAAAAACAGACTCCAAAGAGAGACTGCTGAACTCGAATTAATATGCAAATTAGACACAATTAACTTTGGTCTAAACAGAGACTGGGAATGGTTGGATCATTACACTAATTGAAATTTTTTCCCCCCATGTTAAGTTCTCCTCACACCTTCTATGGGTCATCTCGATTATCACTTCAAAGTTTTTTCTTCTGCTGCTACTGATAGCTCATCTCAGTTGATTGGCCTCTTACAATTGGCATGCGTACTTCCACCTTTTCACGTTTTCTGTATGTATAAATATCTTCTGTCTGTGTGTTTCACTCTATCCATCTGAAGAAGTGAGCTGTAGCCCACGAAAGCTTATGTTGAAATAAATTTGTTAATCTCTAAGGTAGCACAAGTACTCCTGTTCTTTTCACTAATTTATAATGGTCCTCAATCGGCGTCTGGTTGGGAAGTACGGTCTAGTGGTCATGGCCACAACCCCGGACTGCCAAGGGGGTTGTGGAGAGGGGAGTCAAGGCCATCCCTCTCCACCAGGGGCCCCTTTGGGCAGTGGTGTGAGAGCCTTTTGGCTTCCCTCTGCTCTGCTCTACTACAGTTGTGGGCTGCAGGTCTGCTCACCTCCAGCTCTGCCACCCAAATGAGCAAATACCCTACCTTTTAATTCCTCCAGCAGATAGAACATTTGCCGCAGATGTGGCAGGGCGGGGCTGGCTGAGCCCAAACTGATCCCTTAACCCCTTGTTGCTCAGTGTGGGGTTTGTATACCCCATCACAAGCATATTTATACAACATATTGTATCACAAGCGGTCCCAGAGTGATTCATAGACTAATAAATATGTAATCTCAATTATTATGATGGATTTCCATCTGAAAAATGCAGAGATTACGATATTGAAACTGAAGTGGAAATTTAGGAAGAAAGGTTCCCAAATTAGACATGGTGTAATCTACCAGCTATTGTGTATATACATCAGTGATCTCTTCTAGATGGAATGTCAGATATGCTCAAGTATTTACTTTGTTACCATCTGGTAGCTAGCCAATAGAAATCCCCTAAATCCCAATATTATCACCGATGATAGAGATTTTCCTGTAGTTTAAGTGGCAGGGTCTTGCATTTTCAAGCAGAAGGTCCTGAATTCTAGCCATTCGGACTTTGGTGTCCATGTGACTATGGTATGCTGACACAAATTTTAATTGAAGCATGTTGTTATCTAACTGTTAAACCAGAACAGCAAGGCTAAGATCCCTATTTTTGTAAAAAGTGCCATGGGATCCTTAATCATTGCTAGTGGCCAGGACCTAGGTTTTACATCTCATCAAAAAGATTGATAATGTTGGGGCTGCATTCACAGGCTAGTAGTATAATGTATTGATTGAACCACCAGTGCTTTCAGTTAATGAATCCAAGCTAGCATTTACTGGCTTATAAAAGAGAGACACAATAACATTGCATATGTAATTGTTTTGTAAATTAAATGTTGCTGACAAATAGATAAATTGGAATTATCTTCATTAATACAGCAGAGGTTATTGCAAGTTATGTTAACAAAGTTCAACAAACTGCCTTCCATGTCACTGAGAGGTCCATAAAAACAAATTAGTCTGGGGAGATATAAAATGCTTAGGGAAATTCAAACCCATATAATTGTACTGGGTTGTCAAGCAAACTGATAGGCTTGTTCAAATGATTAACAGTTACCTAGGTTTAGAATATCCTCAAAGAGTTTCACAAACCTATAATTTAAAATATAATTTCTTTAGATTGAGTTAATGGTGTGGTCAGATGCCAACTCTTAGCTGAGACAGATTATTCATTTTAGGTTTATTTTTGTTTGAGAGTGAGATCACACATCTTTGCTTTTAACCACATTTATGTGACCACAGATATATCGCATAACCAAAGGAAAAGACATTTGATTGCATTGGACTTGTTAACAAAACTCAGTGAACCTTACGTGAGAGACGTGATTCAGGTTTTGGCACTACCGGTTAGGCTGAGAATGGCACCGGCAGTGTTTTGGTTTGTAGGCTTATTTTACTTTTCCTCAATTTTTTGCTAAACTGTAACCTTGATTGGTGGCATCCCATTCCTCTTTGTCACTAAATATTGGTATTGCTATACCAGATCTCACGATAGGGAAATTTAAAACAAGTCTTGAAAATCTTCCTGACCTATGAGAAAAGACTAACTCTGTTTCATTCTAATTTATCAGCTTTTAGGTTTTATAGCTACCATTGAATAAGGAAACACTAGATTCAAGCTACCCATGATTATTGTTGTATTTGAACTTATCCACGTTACTTAAGTATATGTGGTCAAGTGCTGAGCAGGATAATATATCCAAAATATGAGCTGGATGATTTTTAGCCAAACAGTGGGAAAATCTCAAAAACAGTGTTCAGGGTCCCATATGCTGCACTTGAATACTTTTTAACATATGTGACAAAGTTCCTCCTCTATCTTGGTGGGTCCTACGCTTATTGGTGGATTTTTTTGCCTCAGGGATTCACCATGTGGGTTGGGGAACAGCCCAGAGACCTTCCCCTCTGGAAGAACCCACAGTCCAGGTCAACTGGGAGGTTTGGGGGGAACCCAGGCCCACCCTCTACTCCAGGTTCCAGCCCAGGGCCCTGTGGACTGCAGCTGTCTATAGTGCCTCATGTAACAGCTGCATGACAGCTACAACTCCCTGAGCTACTTCCACATGGCCTCCTCCAAACACCTTCCTTATTCCCATCACAGGACCTTCCTCCTGGTGTCTGATAACACTTGTGCTCCTCAGTCCTCCAGCAGCACTCACACTCCCACCACCTCTTGCTCCCAGCTCCTCACACTCCCACCATAAACTGAAGTGAGCTCCTTTTAAAACCCAGGTGTCCTGATTAGCCTGCCTTAATTGATTCTAGCAGCTTCTTCTTAATTGGCTCCAGGTGTCCTAATTAGCCTGCCTGCCTTAACTGGTTCTAGCAGGTTCCTGATTACTCTAGTGCAGCCCCTGCTCTGGTCACTCAGGGAACAGAAAACTACTCATCCAGTGACCAGTATATTTGCCCTCTACCAGACTCCTGTACCCCACTGGTCTGGGTCTGTCACACATACCTTCCCCATATAGTTGATGGCTTTGAGTGTTTTTATCCCCACACTACCCCACATAATGATAATTTGAAGAATGACATGACAAGCTTGGATAATGCTGCTTGGTTCATGTATCAGCTCATGTGGGGGAGCTGTGTAAGTATGGTGCCATTAACAAAAAATATTTATAATGACCTACACAGGTGGACATTATTACCATTTACAGTGAGGTAGAATTCAAGTACATAAAATGAATGCCCTGCACAGGGTCTTGTATCCTTTTTCCCTGATTCCCTTTATATCCCCCAAAACTTTCTTCAAGAAATTAAAAGTTATTTGAGATGCCTATGGTCAAATTGGAACCAAGTAACAAAATGGAATAGCTGGAGGTCTGGCAGTACCAGATTTCAAGAAATACTATAGGGTGGCACAAATCAGACTGGTACTAGAATGGAACTCTAATGGAGAGAATCCATTGTGGATACAGATAGAATAGAAACTCATTATATAATTGTGTGCTAGACTTATGTTCCAAAATTCTGGCTCCCATGGAACATCACCTGTTATAAAAAAGTGCATGTACTTGGCATATATGTGGCACTTGTTCCAACAAAAAGAGGTGATCTCAGTAATATCAAAATAACAAATAGTAGTTTTGCATCCAGGATAAATATAGGAGAATTTAGATGTTGGAGCAAATATCACTATGTTAAGTGAAAGGGTTTCTTCAGTGATGTAGGAGATATATACTGAAAAGAAAGAAGAGTGTGAAATAGGAGTTTATACACATTGCTTACTTTATTAAAAATACTTTTGGAAAAAAAAGAAATAAAGCTACTTACATTAGAAAATGTCAAGGGCTTGAAGCTTCAACAATGAAGATTGTGTCTAATGTATAATTCAATTGACAATACAAACAAATCCTTCCCCCATACTCATGTCCCGTGTACTACATTACAATACATGACTGAGTCAAATTGAAATGGAAACTAAACTGTTTTAATGAAAAAAAAAATCTGTGCACTAGTTACACTTTGTAATAAGGGTACTTACATTGCAATTATAGTGTAATTGCACTTGGCTTTTCGATATATAATGACCAGTTCATGTAAGTAAGAGGTAGGTGAACAACATGGCTGATTTATTTATTGTTACTCCCCAGGGTTTTATTTTAATTATATATAATGTTAGAACCCAGGTATACTACCTGGGGGGAGGGATAGCTCAGTAGTGTGAGCATTAGCCTGCTAAACCTCAGATTGTGAGTTCAATCCTTGAGGTGGCTACTTAGGGATCTGGGGCAAAATCAGGACTTGGTCTGCCTAGTGAAGGCAGGGGGCTGGACTTAATGACTTTTCAAGGTCCATTCCAGGAGATAGGACATATTCATTTATTACTATCTTCCTCTTACATCTGCAGTTTGCTGGCTGTGTACCATACAGTGTTCAGTTGCATTCTGAGATATCCAGATTCTAAGATACTTGCCTACTTTATTCCCTCATTTGAATGTATTGAGTTGTTGTTGTTTTTTGTCTGTAAGTAGATTCTTCAGTCTTTGTGCATGATGAGTAGTACTTACTTGCTCAAGTAGTCTCACTGAGGTCCATAAAATTTTTCTAGTACATGTGACTAAGGGGACAAAATGGGATATAATCTGAGGGCCACATGCTCAACTAGGATAAATTAGTGTTGCTACAATGGCTTTGTTGATTTTTACCCCCTAAGAATCTAGCTCTAAGTATTTAAGGGCAACTGCTTCCTTATAACTTCCTGTTTTCTTTTTGGAACCGTCCCCATTTCTCTCCCATGCTTTCTCTTAGTTTTGCAGCATCTTATTAGCATGAGGTAGTGGGAAATTGCAGGACATGTTGTATCTCAACCTTTAGATTTGGGTCTCAATCCAAGTGCATGTTGATCTGTTTATTTACATACATATTAATTATCATAATGTGACACTGCTTCCACATCCATGTTGGATGATGGTGACTCCCAAATCTTGACAGACAATGCATGGAGATGATGCCAATACTGAGTCTAGAGCTCGCCTTGGATTCAGAACCTTCTCTTCTTGTGAAACTGCCTTAGGCTGCCTTTCTATTTTTTAGGGTAAAGTGGAATTAAACTAAAATTTCTCTTATGTGATAAAGAAGAAAATAATCCTAGATGTTAAAATAGGTTGTCAGAAACACTGACAAGTGTGTGATTTATGGACCTTTAACTTTTTAAATTAAAATCTTATATCCTTAGATTACACAGTAGTGTTGGTGCACACTGAATTCTTACATGCATTCCAAATTATCTATAACACATTAATTTATCATAGATCTGTTTCAGTTGTTTGAGTAAAATGGACACGATAAATTGAATTAGTCTGAAGTATAAGACTAGGGGAAACATAAAAGCCCATGAACACCAGCAGAGCTAAGGAATTAACTTTTATAATTTTATATGCCGTCTGTAAACACATGGCACTGGGGGACACACTTCCACTTTCATATTCTTTTGGGTAGTGCCTAATTTTGGCTCATACAAAGGACTGTCATGTAAGTGAAAACTCAGTAACTAGGGATTTGTAACATAGTTAATAAAATAATATTGAGCCTGCCAAACCTTATAACAAAATCCTTTAGTCTCTGAAATGTAAATCTTAGAACATAGTAATTCCTATATTAGGGCAATGGCCTCTATATACCAGTATCCTGTCTCCAACAGTGGCTGGTAGTAACTGCTTCAGGTACATGTAAAAAGCCCTGTAAAAGGCAATTATGGAATACCTGCCCACTAGGAAAATTTCTTCCTAACCATCATTAATTAGAGGTTGTCTTATGCCCCAAAGCATAAGGATTTATATCCTTTCCAAACCTCTCTGATTTCTTTTAGTCCTTACTGTTACTGTAATTACTAAAACTCTCTTAAATTTCCTTTATATTCCATTTTCAAATGTTCTACCCTTAAGGGGGCTGGGACCAGAAAACCCAAAATACCTTTAGGAGATGTAGTTCACACAGTATTTCCAGATGTGTGGTCAATAGAAAGTACTTGAAATGTCACCAGGCTTTTTCTCATATTACTATCAGCCTATGAATAGACTCAATAGATTTTTAAAAAGGTATGAGAGATGAGCCTGGGATTTATAGACCAGTGAGCCTTACTACAGTTGCAGGCAAACCTGTTGAAATTAGGATTAAAAATAGAATTATATAACATATGATATGGTTCAGACAAACCAACTTGGCTTCTGTAAAGACAATCTGGGTGATACTCATCTACTAGGATTCCTGGAGTTTGTGTAGAAATTACACAACAAAGGAGAACTGGTTGATATATTTTTAGATTTTCAAAAAGCCTTTGATGACAGATCCTCACAAAAGACTGCTAAATAAGTAGCTAAGTAGGCATGGAGTGAGAGTTAAAGTACTGTCATGGATTAGAAACTGGCAAGGAGAAAAAAGAACAAAGAGTAGGAATAAACGGTCAATTTTATTTTGACAAAAGCTAACAGTGAAGTGCCCTGAGGTTCTGTACTAGGACCGTATTGTTTGATTTATTTTATAAGTGAACAGGTAAAGGGGGTGAGCAGTAAGGTCACAGTTTGCAGAAAAAACCTAAATAATAGGTTTATCAATAAAATAGTAAGCTGTGAGGAGCTTCTGAGGCAACTAACCAAGCTAGATGGCTAGGCAGCATGATGGCAGATGAAATTCAGTATTGACAAATGGAAGGCATAATATAAATGCATAAAGCTAAGTTCTAAATATAGCCCCTTGGAAAAAAGACCTGGGAATCACTGAAGACTTCTGCTCAATATGCAGTAAAAAAATAAATAAACCAATACTAGGATTATAAAGAATGGGACAGAAATATTATAATGTCATTGTATAAATTGAGGGCAATCAGAGGCTAGGGACACAGAGCATGGAGTTGCATCCCTCACCATCTTGGCTAATACCCATTGATGGACCTAGCCTCCAGGAACTTTATCTAATTCTTTTTTGAACCCTGTTCTAGTTTTGCCCTTCACAACATCCCCTGGCAGTAAGTTCTACAGGTTCACTCTGTGTTGTGTGAAGAAATACTTTTGTTTGCTTTAAACCTGCTGCCTATTAATTTCATTGGGTGCCCTGGTTCTTGTGTTATATGAAGGAGTAAATAACACTTCCTTATTTACTTTCTCCACAAAGTTGCAATTTTATAGATCTCTATCATATCCTCTCTTAGTCGTCTCTTTTCCAAGCTGAAAAGTTCCAGTCTTTTTAATCTCGCCACATGCAGAAGCTGTTATTCATTTTTGTTGCTCTTCTCTGTATCTTTTCCAATTCTAGTTTCTCTCTTTTCAGATGGGACGACCAGATCTGCATGCAGCATTCAATGTGTGGGCATGCCATTGATTTATATAGAGGCAATATGATATTTTTTGTCTTATTATCTATCTCTTTCCTACTAGTTCCGAACATTCTGTTGGCTTTTTTGACTGCCATTGCAATTGAGAAGATGTGTTCAGAGAACTATCCACAGTGACTCCAAGCTCTCTTTTGTGAGTGATAGCAGCTAAGCTAGACCCCAGCCTTTTGTATGTATAATTGGGATTATGTTTTCCAATGTGTATTACTTCATATTTATCAACATTGAATTTCCTCTGCCATTTTGTTGCCCAGTCACCCAGTTTTGTGAAATCCCTTTTTAACTCTTTGCAGTCAACTTTGGACTTAACGATCTTGAGTAATTTTGTATTGTCTGCAGATTTTTCCATCTTACTGTTTACCCCTTTTTCCAGATCATTTATGGATATGTTGAACAGCACTTCACCCAGTACAGATCCCTGGGTGGGCACCACTATTTACTTCTCTCCACTGTGAATACTGACAATTTATTCCTACCCTTTGTTTCCTGTCTTTAAACCAGTGACTGATCTATGGGAGGACCTTCCCTCTTGTCCCATGACTGCCTACTTTGCTTAAGAGCCTTTGGTGAGGGTCCTTGTCAAAGGTTTTCTAAACGTCCAGGTACACTATATCCACTGGATCTCCCTTGTCCACGTTTGTTGACCCCCTCAAGGAATTCTAACAGACTAGTGAGGCATGATTTCCCTTTGCCAAAGCCATGTTGACTCTTCCCCAACAAACTGTGTACATTTATGTGTCTGATAATTATGTTCTTTACTGTAGTTTCAACCCATTTGCCAGGTACTGAAGTTAGGCTTACCATCCTGTAATTGCCAGGATCTTCTCTGGAGCTTTTTTTTAAGAATTAGCATTATGTTAGCTAACCTCCAGTCATTTGGATCAGAGGCTGATTTAAGTGATAGGTTACATTCCACAATTAGTAGTTCTGCAGTTTCATATTTGAGTTCCTTCAGAACTCTTGGGTGAATACCATTTGGTCCTGGTGACTTACTACTGTTTAATTTATCGATTTGTTCCAAAACCTCCTCTAGTCACATCTCAATCTGGGACAGTTCCTCAGATTTGTCCCCTAAGAAGAATTGCTGAGGTGTGGGAATCTCCCTCACATCCTATGCTTTGAAGACAGATGCAATGAATTCATGTAACTTCTCTTCAATAGCCTTATCTTCCTTGAGCGCGTCTATAGTCAATCAGGCAGTGGCCCCTATGAGTGTTTGGCAGGGTTCCTGCTTTTGATGTACTTCTTTTTTTTTTTTTTTTTTGCTTTTAGTTTTTGAGTCTTCAGCTAGTTGCTTTTCAAATTCTTTTTTGACCTGACCAATTATACTTTTACACTTGACTTGCCAGAGTTTATGTTCCTTTCTATTTTGCTCTGTAGGATTTAACTTGCAATTTTTAAAGGATGCCTTTTTGCTTCTAACTGCTTCTTTTTGTTGTTTAGCTGTGGTGGCACTTTTTTGGTCCTCTTACTATGTTTCTTTTAATTTGGGGGTATACATTTAATTTGAACCTCTATGGTGTTTTTTAAAAGTTTCCATGCAGCTTGAAGGCATTTCACTTTTGTGACTACACCTCTACCCCGATATAACACTGTCCTCGGGAGCCAAAAAACCTTACCGCATTATAGGTGAAACCATGTTATATCGAACTTGCTTTGATCCACCGCAGCGTGCAGTCCCGCCCCCCTGGAGCACTGCTTTACCGCGTTATATCTGAATTCGTGTTATATCAGGTCGCGTTAAATCAAGGTAGAGGTGTATATCTTTTAATTTCCATTTAACGATCTCATTTTTGTGTACTTTCTCTTTCTGAAGTTAAAGGCTACTGTTGTGGGTTTCTTTGGTGTTTTCCCCCCTATAAAGATGTTAAATTTAATTATATGATGGTCACTATTACCAAGGAGTTCAACTATATTCACATCTTGGACTAGATCCTGTGTTTCACTTATGACTAAATCGAGAATTGCCTCTCCGCTTGTGGGATCTGGGACTAGCTGCTCCAACAAGCAATCATTTATGATGTCAAGAAACTTTAGCTCTGCATACCATCCTGAGGTGACATGTTCCCAGTCAATATGGGGATAGTTGAAATCCACCATTATTATTGAGATTTCCACTGTTATAGTCTCTCCAGAGCATTTCACAATCAACATCAACATCTTGGTCAGGTGGTCGGTGGTATATCCCTACTGCCATTGTCCTATTATTTAGGCACGGAATTTCTATCCATAGAGATTCCAAGGTAAAGTTTGATTCATTAAAGATTTTTACTATATTTGACTCTATGCTTTCTTTCACATATAGTGTCACCAGCATGACCTACTTTGTCATTCCTGTATATTTTGTACCATGGTATTACCATGTCCCATTGATTATCATCATTCCACCAAGTTTATATGATGCCTGTTATATCAATAGTCTCATTTAATACCAGGCACTGAAGTTCACCCATCTTAGAATCTAGATTTCCAGTATTTGTATACAAGCACTTAGAAAATTTGTCACTTTTTAGCTGTTTGCCCTTATGTGATGTAATTGAATGGGACTCTTTTTGAATTGATGGTTTCTTTTCAGTTCCTACCTGTATTTTATCAACTTCCATTTTCTCCTCCTTACTAGGGTAGACAGAATCCCCATTAATATATCCTCTCCTAAGAGATGTCTCTGTCAGAACCGTGTGCTTCTCTGCACCTGTCAGTTTTCCCCCAACCTCTACAGCCTTTTTAATTTCACATGCCAGGAATCTGGTTCCATTTCAGTTTAGATGGAGCACATCCTTCCTGTACAGGCGCCTCCTTTCCCAAAAGGTTCCCCAGTTTTTAATTAATCTAACCCCCCTCCTCCCTACACCATTTTCTCATCCATTCATTGAGACTCTGCAGTTCTGCCTGTCTCACTGGCCCTGTGCATGGTTCTGGACACATTTCAGAGAATGCTAATATGGAGGTCCTGGACTCCAATCTCTTACCTAGCAGCCTAAACTTGGCCTCCAGGACCCCATGTCTATCATTCCCTAGGTCACTAGTACCTACATGTACCATGCCCGCTGGCTCCTCCCCAGCACTGCACATAAGCCTGTCTAGATGTCTTGAGAAATCCATAAAAGATACAGAAGTAGACTGGGCTAGTGATGGGTGATGAAATAATTCGGGGTGTGGGAGTACTTTCATATGAAGAAAGATTGAAAAGATTGTAACTGTTGAATTTAGAGAGGAAATGAAAAGAAGGGACATGTATAATGAAGGTGTGCAAAATAATACAGAAAGTAGATAGGGTGATCCTGTTCTACCATTTCTCATAATACATGAACATGGGGACATTCAATGAAAGGCACCTCATTTACACATGGTGAAAAGAAATACTTTATACCCCAGACATATTTAACCTGTGTAACTGCAACAACAAACCATTCAGGCTAAGAGCTTAATAGGAGTCAAAAAAGTATGAGAAAAGAAAAATGCCCACAGTTAAACTAGTGAGTATTAATAGGCTGACCTCTGTGTCACAGGGAGACAGGGCCGGCTCCAGGCACCAGCTTCTAAAGCAGGTGCTTGGGGCGGTGCCTCCGGAGAGGGGCGGCAGGTCCAGGTATTCGGCGGCAATTCGGCGGAAGGTCTCTCACTCCGCCTGGGAGCGAAGGACCTGCCACCGCAGATCGCAATCGCAGCTTTTTTTTTGTTTTGTTTTGTTTTGGCTGCTTGGGGCGGCCAAAACCCTGGAGCCGGCCCTGCAGGGAGAGAAGAAACTTCCTCTATGGGCAGGTGTGACAGAGTCTAGAGCTGGTCACTAAGGTATTAGTTATTTAACTCCTGGAATGGATTTAATTGGCAGAATGGATGCTCAATGGCAGGAGGCTGATGAATTAATGAGAACAATCGACGCACTGGCTGGGAATAGTTAAAGGAGAAGAAGGAATTGCAAGGGGAAGGCTGGCAGGGACTAGGGGATACAAGTTCACAGAATGGCGAGTCCTGTCCCTCCCCAGAGTGTGTGCTCAGGGGGAAGCTGACTTCCATTTATATGGTGCTGCACAAGACTGTACTGGTGAATTGGTGGAGGGGACCCAATACATAACACACTGGTGTTTATAAACTGGGAAGTCCAGCCTTTTTGTGGTGGTGCAAAGGATGGAGAAGGCAGCCTGGTACAGTAGGTTATTCCATAACTGTCCACTAAAGTCCACTGAGTCTCTGATATTGACCACTGACAGAGACAGGAGACTGGATAAGAAGGACCACTTGTGTGAGCTGGGATGACAATTCCATGGTTCAGTCATTTTGATGAGCTTCAGAGAAGCATTCAGAATCTTAGTTACTTATTTGAACCAAACTCAAACTTCAACTCCAACCTCAAACTGAAAATATATCAAAAGCTAACAGTAAAGTGCCCTTAGGCTCTGTACTAGGACCTTCTTGATTGGTATATATTATGGGTGATTCCTTAATATTGGTATTAGAATAGCAGCACACAGCACTCTCCAGTTGGGATCAGAGCCCATTGTGCTAGGTAACATATATGAAGATGTGGTCCCTGCACCAAGCAGCTTCCAGTCCAAAAGTTTTGAAGCATTGATTTGCAAAGGGAGTTGGGCACCTACTTTGAAAATTTCCCCGCTAAACTTCATGTTGCTGTGGTTATTTTTTTATCCATTCCTCTTCACACATAGGAATCTGCACTTTCCAGGATGAAGGGCAGAGAAAACTTGGAGATGGGAATTACAACATACTGGAATAGATTTGTTCCTGACCAGAGCATTTCTGGTCACAGGAAAGAGGGCAAGGAGGCAGGGAGCTGAATGTGGCTCTCTCATTCTGAGGTTGGTTTGCACATGTCCCAGCCCCAGTAAAACCTAAAGCAACTGCAAAGCTGCTCTAACTTATGGCAGTCAGGAGTAGGTTTAGTGGAGTTTCCCTCTACTCTTCCCCCCTCCATTCTACAACATGCCCCTTACACTGGAGATGGGGTTGGGTGATGCAGGACCCAGCTGCTGCATCATTCTGCCAGCAGAGGAATTCTCTTCTGGCCCCTTGCATGCAGAATCCATCCACTTTACACTGCCTCAGTGGCACAAAAGGGCCGAATCTCAATAGAGAATTTAGCCTCTTGTCTAGTAGCTCAAGCACACGTACGTGATTAGAATTCCAATGACTGTTTCCAACCAAGGTTAGATGCATTTGTCTCTTCATCTAAATCTAAAACTGCAGAAAACATCTTCAGAAATGTTATGCTATTTTACTTTTGTTTCACAAAATTTGCATTGCTTGGATTTGTGTACCAGCAGATAATGAGGCAACATAACACAATATATGATAGCAATAACACAAGAGTTATGTGAGAAAGTCATTTATCTTTCTGTTTCCATTCTGCCTGTGAGAATCTGAAAATCACTAGCATTCCAATTTGAATAAATATTTTGGTGGGAGACATTTGTGCAATGTAAAGGACTGAAGAGGTTGACTATATGTAGCTTAAAGAAAAAGAAGAGATGAAGTACTACTACTTATCAACAATATTAACTGCAGCTTTTGAATGTTTTGCTAGTATAAAAATATCTTCTGTTTATTGATAATCTCTGCCAGAAATACTTTGTAAGACTACTGCTCAGAAACTAGTCCTTAGTTTCCATACCTCTTCCTCTTCTTACAAATTGCTTAGCAGCTTGGAGGAATCTCTTCGAAATTTCATTAAAGCTTTAATATTTGCCACTGCAGGTAGAACTAATTAAGTTTAAAATAATTATTAGAAAAGTGTATTTTCCTTTTGCCTGTCCTAATGTTGATGTTGGAATTAACAGTAATTGATTGCAATCTGTGCCCCAATTGCATCTGAATTTTCTAACTCCAGCAAGGCATCTAAATAAGGCATTTAAGGAAGGTGCTAGTGGGAGCAGATCTGGATGCCTCTTATGGAAGGCCAAGAGCCACAGATAAAATGTATACATTCCTTGACAGTTATACGTACTTAAGTTAGCATGAAATGAACAAAGGCCTGGATTCTTCCTACCCCTTTATGGAAGTGCATAGTGCAGGAAGAGGATGGGGTAGGGAGACAGAGAAGATCCTTCCCCTCATATTTGTGTGGTGGCTGTATAGCCAGGTAGAATGGCAGCCCTGGTGCTCGGGGAGCAGAGGGATTGCTCCCTAACTCCTGTGACAGGTAATCCTTCTGCCAGGTGCTATAGCAGTAATAAGACCAGGTTCAATGCTGTCTAGAAATTCTGTTCAATTTAAATAAAATGTTTAGCTTGACTCTTCCCACCTAACATCTTATCCACCCCAAATTTTAGGAACTAAAACTGTGAGACCCATGGTAACCTTTATATACTGCTTCTTCCCCACTTGCTAGCACTTGGGAGTCCTTGTAGGGTGACCAGATGTCCCGATTTTATAGGGACAGTCATGATTTTGGGATCTTTTCTTATACAGGTTCCTATTACCCCCCACCCCCGTCCCGATTTTTCACATTTGCTGTCTGGTCACCCTAAGTCCTTGAGACATGAATCTGCAAAATGTTTTCCTGCTTTTTCTTTGGAGAAAACACAGTAACTATATATTTCCATAAACAAAAGAAACAAAATCCAAACAGTAAAACTATTTCCACATGTTTATTTCCCTCCCCCCACTGTGCCTCACACCTTCTTGTCAACTGCTGGAAATGGGCCATTTTGATTACCACTACAAAAAGTTTTTTTTTTCTCTCCTCCTGGTAAAAGCTCACCTTAACTGATCACTCTCGTTATAGTGTGTTTGGTAACACCACCATTGCTTCATGTTCTCTGTGTATATATATGTCTTCCTACTGTATTTTCCACTGCATGCATCCGATGAAGTGGGTTTTAGCCCACGAAAACTTATGCTCAAATAAATTTGTTAGTCTCTAAGGTACCACAAGTACTCCTGTTCTTTTTGCGGATACAGACTAACACGGCTGCTACTCTGAAACCCAAACAGTGTGGCAGAAGTATGGCTGACCCCATGGTCCCAGTTATTAATTATCTGGTTTGTTGATGAAACAGAACTCTTAATTACAATGCGATCCCCACCCACCTAAAACCTTGCTCACAAACCCCATTAGACTCAGGGAGGGTCAAATGGATTCCAGTAGGTGGCTCCCCTCAGCCTTCCAGTTCCAGTCCCTTGAAGCCCACAACATCAAGGCCTGCTGTGATCTGTGGCTGCCTGACTTGGTTCTGTGACGTTAGCTCCATCAACTTTGCTGTGGCCAGTCAGCCCTTGCAACTCAACTCTGCTGCTGCCAGTCAGGTCTCGCAAACTTAATTTTGCTGCCTCAGATTGGCCCCTGTGAACTCAGTTCTGAAACCCCTGGGTCTGCTCCAGTGAAATCAGCTTTTCATGGGATCCAGAATCTTGGGCATCAGAAAACCAAAGCAAGGTAGGACTTCTGTACAGAGTTCCTGCTCTTTCCAACACAGCTCCTGGTCTCACTCAGACAGAGCCCCTCATCTACTTTGTAGTACCCACCAGAATTCACAACCTATCAGCTCAAGATGATGCACTTACTACAGGCTATCTCTTGCACAATTCATATGCCCTTTTATCAATACAGTTACATTGACAAAATATGATTCATCAGATGGCACTATGCAGCACAACCCACCATGGGGAATTAGGGGTAAACAAAATGACAATTTATTCAATAAAATCTGACAGAGCTTGTTTTTCACCTATGGGGGAAGCAAAGAATTTCCTTTCCATTCACGCCTTCTAGCTCTGGGGCTAGCCAGCCAACTGTATGAAACATGTTCCAGTGGTGGGCAAAAATGGTGAGAAAAGAAAACAACCTCACAGACTTATGAAAGAATCACTGTCATATCTGTGTTTAGTTCACTTTAAAGGTAAAGGACCACCTACTTTGTGCCTTGAAGCATTTAGCTCTGATAAGGTAAGAAAGCTAGTTCTGGGCCAAGACTAAGTGCTGCAGGAAGTGTTGCTGTGATTCTTGACATTTTTCTTACCAAATCCGTTCTGGATCCATGTCCCAACATGAGGTGCTTTCTCTTAGATGAAATGTAAAGTAGAAATCCTAACAATCTATTCTTATTAAAGATCCAGTTTTACATATCTTCAGAGTAGAGGATGTTAATTCTGGTCTTCTCACTAAATTCTAAATTGGGTAATTAAATCACCCCAGAAGCAAGCTTAATTAGAATGAGTCGATATCTCTCCAGTGCAGAGAAGACAGGTCACTATCACACAAACCACCATCATGGTAGACACAAACTGGTCCTCTTATCTGGCAATTATAGCACAGAGGGCAAAGCATGGACAGATATGGAAACTGAACTCTCTTCTCCTCACTAGAGGTGGACTCTTCAGGTCAGGGTATGGGAGTGGCAGAGTTTTGATTTCTTGCTCTGGAGGTGCCCATGCTGTATCAGTAAAAATCAGAGGGCTTCCATTTTCGGAAAAGCTAATCCAGGACCCTCCATGAGCAATAAGAGCCAAATTCATGGCCCATAGCTCAGCTCGACTATCTGGGCTATGTATCAGTTTAGGTTTGATAACGTCACTCATCGCCATGGTAACTGGACACCTTTCACAAAGTAAATGGATGACTGGATGCTAAGCAGATGCATGGGAGGGACAGAGGGAGGAGGCCATTTTGCGATTGCAGCGGCAAGGCTGCTTGACAGAGACTACTTCAGCCCAAAAGCTCAAATAACCCCGTATGCTTGACTACTGCCTGTCCTCCATGGGGAAAGAGACAGGGGATTTGCATTATAGTAGCTCCACTCCGACCTAGCTGTTTACTTCTATGGGGTGTGCAAGAAGCCTCTGTCGAGCAGATCTCTGTTTTTATTCTGGGTGTTAACCTCATACATTGCGCCCCTACTTGAACATGCCCCGTCTGGGCACTGGGGGGAGCCCTGCACCATGTGATATGGTGTCTGGATTTGCCTCTACAGCCAATTTTAATAAAATAATTATAGCATTGACCTCTTCCATTGCTTTTCCAAACCTGACTGCTGGTCTTTTATGCTAACTCCAACTGAGCATGTCAATATTGGAAAACATCTGGTTGCTTGATATCATTTCAGGGAGTCTAGGATTCTAGGATTCTAGCTCAAGGGGAGACTATCAAGAAGTTCACAAATTTGGATGGACTTATTCCCTCAAATCTAAACCTCTTGCAAACATCTCATTGCAGCTCCACTTTCTTATGAGAGCCATACTTTACCAGCTCTTAGCAATGGCTCAGCCTTATAAAGCTATAATTAAACTGTCTTGCTAATGGACAGTTAATAATTTAAAAGGAAACAAACCGCTAATGTCATGTCCCTTTATTATTCAGTACATGCGTTAATGGTTTGTATTAAATTGGTTGCTTATTAAGACCATGAATATCTGAACAATCACACTACATTTTCTCAGATAACATAACATGATACAATGTGGTTAAAGCAGAGTGACAGGAGGAGCTGCAGCATGAATGCAAATGCTGCATTATACCATGGCATTAAAATGTCCACAAATCTGGGGAGTCGGCTATCGCTTTGAATTTGGAAAAGATTCAGCATGACGACATGGTTCAGAACTAATTTCCAAACAGTACCTCATCACTCACAAGGCATGCTTAGTCACCTGGGGTGTGAACCTGCTGGGCATCAATTTCAGTGAGAGCTTTGCCCTAAGAAAAGAAGGCAGATTGCATCTAGAGTAACTGCGGGAAAAAGTCAAAGACAAATAGAAAAATCTAGCTTATGGATCCCATCACCATAGTGTCTTAGCTCTTCACAATCTTTAATGTATCTATCCTCATAAACCCCCAGCTATTATCCCCATTTTACAGATGGGAAACTGAGGCATGGATGGACTAAGTGACTTCCCAAGCTCATATAAGAAAAACAATAATTGAACCTAGGATTTCTCTGATCCAAGCTCATGCTCTAAATTCTGGACCATCTTTCTTCTCCTAGGAAAGGCATCCTAGCATCTGTCAGGTTGGAAGTAATCAGGGTGCTGGAATAATTTGCATAGTGGGGGTGCTGAGACCCATTGAACCAAACTGTAAACCCTGTATCTAATGGAAACAACTTCAAGCCCAGCATTCCTAGTTCTAGCACCTATGGAAGGAATTTTTTAGTAGGACACCGGCAATGTGGCATATTCCAGGTGGTTTTAGTGGTCATCTAGTCCATTAGTGCAAGGGCAGCAGGATAAGTCTCAATGTCCCTAAAACAGCCTGAAAAGAGCAAATTCATATTTGTACTGATTTCCTCACCTCCATTGACAGCCTTCAATTTTCCTACCTTTTCTGATAGTAATAATGTGAGGGAAAGCAGTTTTATTTAACCAAAATATTCCATTGCAGCCTCAGACCATTCCTTCCTTCTCTTTTTTGATTAATTGTAATAATTTATTCTTGCCCTTTTTCTTAGAACATCCCTTCCTGTTTTTAATACACAGTTGCCATGTCTCCTCTTGGTCATTTGCACTGGCATAGTTTTTCTTCCTCAAGACATCACTTACCCGACATTTGATAGCTTTCATGGGGCTCCTCTGTTCTTTCCAAGGTCTTGTTTAATGGGCTGTGAATGCAGGACTTCCATCTTGAAACACTTTTTACTGATTTTTTTATGGTAAAGCCAAAGGAAATAAGGTGCCCAACTTCTATCAAAATTAAATAGTTTTTGGCCCCTTAGACTTTAGTGAAAGTCCCAGCCCTATAGTATGCCAGGCCATTGGTTTGAATGGTAGGCTTCATCGAAGGATTCTGATCTCTGTTGCATAGGTAAAACAATTCGGAGTGATTCTACTGATTTATACCAGTGTAATTAGATCAGAATCTGGCTCATTGGGCAGAGCCAGGGGAAGAATCTCCATTCTAAAATCTTTACCACAAGTCCATCCTTCTTCTCATCAATGAGCAATATATTTAAAATCCAATTTAACATCTTGCATTTTCATAATGGGGGCCAGTTGTCTAAGTTGTTAATGGTGAGGGACTTTCATTGCAGAGTGATCACATCCCTTCCTTTCTAAACAAATTGACTTTTTCTCCCTTTCTGATTTGTTTTGCAGAGGAATTGTCTGTTCTTATCTTGCAGCAGTTCTCTCCCTTACAAAGCCTTGTTGCTCTGTTTTAAATACAGTTGGTGGACTGACCCTTTTGTCTACGCCCCTGTCTTTTTCTCCTTTTATATTAAGCATAAATGCTCAGGGAGGTAAAAGTAATCAGATACTATTTTATTTATTAGCATTGATTCTGCAAATCACCTGATGCAGTAAACAGACTCAAGAGACAATATAATATTGTAGCAACTCAGAAGCATCTTAGAGTCTGTCTTCCAATTCTTTCTGCTGTTCCGAGTAAAAGCAAGAAAAGCCAATAAGCAGCAACTGGTGCTCTTCACCTCTTCGCTCCTCTTCACATTGTTTTTTGGGGATGGAAAAATATTTTGTCTCTCTCCCCCACAGATATTAAGACTTCTTTACACCATGATTACACCATTACACAAAAAAATCAGCGTGCAGTTTTAGGGGAGGGCTAGTGAGATGATTCTTTGAGACATTCTGAAACATAACTGATCCATTTTATAGAAAAGATGAGTGAGAGTATTGGTGACTCATCTTCCGGGCTTAATGGAACTTGAAGCTAATAGCAAACTTTAAAGGAAGGGAAGAAAATTAAGGCAGTATGGTACCAAGAATACCACTGTGCACTAATAAAGGACCATCCTTCCAAAGACTTCCTAGAACTTTATAAACATTATTAATTCCCCAGACCCAGGGGTGCTGGAACAATATGTATACTGGGGGCGCTGAGAGCCTTTGAACCAAACTGTAAACCCTGTATCTAATGGAAACCACTTCAAGCCAAGGGGTGCAACAGCATCCCTACACCCCTATTTCCAGCACGTATGCCCAAACCAGAACCTTTATTCAGATGTCTTAATGTCACATGCTGTGCATGTAACTGCTAGCCAATATTTCATCATTTCATTTCCCTTGGATTCCCTTATGGTAAATCAAAGAAATCCTTTTCCATACTCCTTATTCCTTGTTCCTTCATTCAATTTGACCAAACTGGAGGTGGTGGGGAGTGGGATGGGAACTAGGAAATTTTTAAATCAGCTTGTCAATTAAGTTATGCCACCATTGTCCTCAGAGTTTCCTAAAATTGTCTTTATGACTGTTGCTACAGCAGTAACATCTGGATCAGAGAAGAGCTGGAAAAGCATGGATGGACAAGTAGAAAAGGGCATGTCTGAAGTAATGATGCTTAAGTTATATGTATCCACCCCCAATTAGAATAGAAGAAGAGGAGGATTTAGAAGAATGGGGGATCTAGTAGAGGAGGATTTTCCTGAGTTGCCAGCCACTTTGAGAAGGTTAGGTCTACACTAGCTCTGATACATGGAGGGGAAATGAGGGAGTGAGAAGGAAGAGCAAAACTGAAAGACAAGACATAATGGTGAAGCGGGGAAATAAGAGACAGAAGGGAAGAGGAAAGGAAAGAAAAGCAGTAGATGGGAGATAAGGAAGGCATGAGAAATTGATGTTGAAAGAGGAAGGCAGAGAACAACAAGAGTTAAAAAGAAAGAAGAGTGAGAGACTTAGGAAGAAAAGGATAAATAAAGAGGCTGAGGATACCTGACTCCAGATAAATTCGACTGCGCTAATTCCATAAGGATTCTCAGAACTGCCAGTACTGCACATATGCAGAGAATGAGCACAGTGGCAGGTATTTCCAGTGTATGTAATTACTTGCTCACGCCTCCAGCAAGATTATACAAAGAAGAGAGATAATAAATGGTTTATTTTGCATTTTAGATGACTTTTCTTGAGACACAGTTCTAAAAGATGCTGCATGACTAAGGGCAAACTAACCGAAGCCAAACTAAAGCCTGCTTTCAATTCACCACCGATTTAACCAAGGTGAAGCAGCATTCTGAAGGTAGTCTAAAATACATTCTGCCACAAACATGGGTTCAGTTAATCTGGTCCAGAGAAATTGTGGTGCATGAAATTAGAGCTGGCCTAGTTACTGTATGAAAATATAAACTGCAATGACCAGACATTTCTGGTCCTGGGCAATAACTCAAATGGAGAGACTCCAAGAGTCTTTTTCCCAACTGAGCAAAGTGACACAGAGATCAAAGATTCAGTGTAACATATGGGTTTTAGTTGCACTCCTCCTCCTGCTAAGGTTAACCTGCACATATCTCAGCTCTTGGCTCATCCTTAATCACTGCAAGTGGGGAAGGTTACTGAGATTTTTCCTCTGACTCCCTTTTGGCACATGTGGACCTCACAGGGAAGGCTTCTTGCCTTCTTGCCTGTAAAATGCGATGAACAACAAAGGTCAAAATTTCTCAGAAGCAAAATGGTTGCCAGGGATGGGCACACACCTGACAGAATGGTTGCGAGGGATATTTGTGATACTCGCGAGGGAATTCTGTGCCAGAAAATTAAAAATTCTGCTAAAAATAATTAAAATTCTGCATACAATATTTTAAAATTCTGCATATTTTATTTTTTCAATAAATAAACGTGGAGGCTCCAGCATGGCAGGGGGGAGCACAGGCCATTGGCTGCACGGAGGTGGGAGATCACCCTGCAGCCCCCCCATGCACTCCCAGACATGGACTCGGCAGTGAGGCTGCACTCAATCATGATGCAACGCAAAGGCTGGGCCTGTCCCAGAAACATCCTGGGGCCCTGCCCCTCCATGCCAGGTGCATGGACATAGCAAGCAAGAAAAACAGAGTCTCACACACACACACACCCCAGCCCTGGCTCCCTATCTGGGTGCGGGGCAAGTAGGCTTAGCCCGGCAGGGTCCAAGTGTGGAGGGGCTTAGTGTGGGGGATCCAGATGTGGGATGAAAAGGTTCTGTGTGGGGCAGTCTAGGTGTGGGCAGCTCGATAGGGAATCCAGGGTGGGGATCTGGATGCACAGGGGCTCATTGAGGGCTTCTAGGTGCAGGGGGAATGAGACTTTGCAGGGGGGTCCAGGTAAAGGTGGTTGTGGCTCAGCATGTGGGGGACATGAATTCTGTGTGCGCGCCGTGATGCAGAATTCACCCAGGAGTATTGTGAGCACCATGGTAAATGCCATGCTCCCAAAGAAGCTTCAAATGAAGATATAGAGGAACTCAGAGATCCTCTTCCTTCATACCTTTCTGAATACAGTTATCATTTCCCCCACAATTCCTCTCAGCAGCAAGAAATGTGTTGTCTCCACAGATTCTTTAGTCTTCTTGAGTCCTTATCCCTCTTCCCTGTCAACATTTAGGTGTGGGGCCCAGAGAGCACCTCCCATTTCCATGAAAACAGAAAGTTACTACTGGAATCTCTGCACTGAGAAATACCCTGCACTGGGGTCAGTGAAAGGAGGAGGCAGAGTGTTTATCCATCCAGGCACAATATGATGGAACAAGGGATGGAGGACACAAAGCTATGGGGAGATTGTACTATATGGGGAAAGTGATGTAGGAGGACTTCTTAGGGGCAGGAGGACAATGTCAAATGAATATGGAATAGTGAGGTATCAAGGTGGCATAGGAGAAGGAAACAGATTAATAAAGTAGCAAGCCTTAGGGTGGGCAGGATTTAAAATGAAGCAAGACCCTTGATCTCAAGTTGGTGCAAAACATATTGACCTGAACCAAGTAATGAATAACCAGAAATAGGAATAACACAAACCTGACTTCTCATGAAGAAAGACACAAGGGAATTTTGCACTGTTATATTATGGAATAGCAAATCTGTGCTAACAAGGAAAATGTTGGGCTTCACTTTGCCACCTGTGTTCCAGGTGCAGAATTTATATATGGAAAAGGCAACATGAGCAAAAATGTACTTGGATACCTCACTGCTGAAGGCATTTTTAAGTAACGCAGGATTAATCATCCTTCTAATCAGAGGAAGATTGAGGACTCAGAATTTATTAGCACCAAGCAACTTACTTGGATAAATTACTCAAAGCACCTAATTAAATTGATATACTGCTTACCAGGTTGTAAATTTTAAAACCTGAAATTCTGTAAACAGCACAAAGGTGTTTATAGATTACTCCTGATGCATTTCTCTTTTTGTAGAATATGTAATCATAACTCTCCAATATCCTCATAAAAATTACCTTAAAAAGTGGCGTAGCCACATCAAGACCCCTCTCTTTCCATAAATTACTAAACAAATCACAGTGAATTTTATTAGAGATGAATGTGTAAATTAATAGTAATATTTACAACACCCAGTGGTTTCTCTTTATAAAAAGCACACTTTGGGCTCTTGGTGTCTTAGTTATAATGTTATTGTGTGAGAAATAATTATCATCATTTCCAAGGTGGGACAGTTTGCTCAGGTCTCTGAAAAAATAGCAGGAGACAATTAAGGGTTTAGACAAGAAGTCTCCCAACTGTGGGGTGTGCCCCACTGGGGAGGCACAGAGGACCATTTGGGGTGTGTGGCTACGGCTTAGGCCAACCTCCAAGGAGGGAACACCATCCAGGTCTGCTCCTGCCCTTGGCCCTGGCTGTTGGTCCTGTGCCCAGGGCTTGCTCCCAGCCTTGTGCCCGGGGCTCCGCGCCTGGCCACACACCCAAGGCCCCAGCTGCCGGCACTGCACCCAGGGTCCCGGCTGCCAGTTCCACTGCTGGCCCCATGCCTGGGGCCCTGGCTCCCAGCCAGGACGCCGCTCCAGTCCCATCCCTGCCCCAGTTGTGGCCCCAGCCTCGGCCTCCTTACCCCGTCCGTATCCTCCTGCCCTGGATCCGCGGCCCTGCTCCCAGCCCTGATGTGGGGGGGAATGTGGACAGAGATAAGGGGGGCACAACCCTGAAAAGTTTGGGGACTACTGGCTTAGACTGTAAGCTTACAGTGTGCTCTGAGGAATGGGTATCTCAATGCTGCATTGCCTCAGCAGCTTATCAGAAAACCATGTGTGACTCAGAATTACAATGCTTCCTCTGAACTGATGTCTCCAACTGAACATGGGTCAGTTGGTCCTAAGAGATAGGCGAGCGCCGTTCCAAAGGGACAGTCATCTAACCCTGGAAATGGATGGCACTGAAGTGTCAGGCCTATACCCGGCGGTCGCCGGCAATGAGAGCCGTGGGGGCTATGCCGCAATGAGCAGGAGGTACACCTTGAAGCCTACGGCATGGGCCCGGGTGGAGCTGCCGCAGGTGCAGATCTTGGTGGAAGTAGCAAATATTCAATGCCTCCTCTTCTTATCCCTTGCCCTGTATAGGGGTTCTGGTGCTTTATCCCCATCATGGGCAGCTCATTCACCTTGCCTGCGTACCCAGCAAGTAACTCTGAATGGAGAGTAGGTGTGGTGGTGAAACCAGGGCCCCTATATCTCCCTAGTCCTCTGTGCTCCTTTCCTGCCCTCTTGCTTGCACTGGGGAGTTTCAGGCAGGAAAGCCCCTGCTCTACTCTCCGCAACCCAACTCAATATCTGAGCAGGGCTGAGCAGAGTTGGGAGTGGATGGGAGGAAGAGGAGTATGTTTCTAATCAATTTAGGGCACCCTGCCTATACCCTAACAGGGGCTCAAGGTGTGACCTGGTCAGTTTAGGCAACCCCACCCTTTCCCTTCCGAGGGCTCAGGGTGTAAGGCTCCTATCCTTACCCATGGGGCTCAGGAAGAAACCTGGTCAATTTTAGTTCCCGCCCTTTCTCTCAGGGCTCAGGGCTCTATGGGTCTGTGGAACCTTTTCCCACTGAAAGAGCCTTATACAGTTGTGCTCTAAACATCTATTTATTTGCAACATACACAGAATACGTATACCAAGCAAATCTCTTATGCTCACCACTGCCAATATACAGACAGATTTCACCCAATGGCCAGTCAGGATCCATGCATCTGGGGGTTCCTGGTGATTCCTCTGTACATCACGGTCGTGCAGGGGGGTCAGAGTTCCAGCAGCTGGATTTTGAACTGCAGTCCGGAAATGGTTCCCAAAGAGCATTGTTTTTCATTTACATTACAGAAGTAAAACTAACTACCTGCTTCAAATTTATGAAACCTATCACATTACCCCACTCCTAAATAACAGAAATTTAATCAATTATGCACTGGCACCTATGTGTCCTCCTTCTTTCCCAAGATTTTTACATTTTATCTTTCATGTCCAAATTGTAGCTTAGTTGTGACCTTCTCTGCTTATGCAAAGGGTCAGCATTAAAATGCTGGTCAGAGCTTATCTTACTATTTATTGAGTCTCTTTCTGTATCTTCACCCCTCCCCTGGGCAGGAGGCAGCCAATCAGAAGGCGCCATGTTGAGCCTTCTTTGCAGCCCTCTCGCATGGAACTTGCACTGATGCTGCCCAGGTTACGACTGTACGTGGCAGAGGTGAGGGCCAGGCAGGTGGGGTCAGACATCAGGCCAGAGGCTAACAGCACGTGGGCTGCCTGCTACCAGCTTTGTGTGCATGGATCAGTGGGACATGAGGGAGGCGCTGAGCATGCTGGGTGGAGACTCCCATGTTTCCCTGCCTCAGGAGATCTAATCAGGGCTGTGGGAATTGGAGAGCCAGGAACCAGCTGGGGCAGCAGCCAAGGGGTGTGTGTGCAGGCGGGGAGGAGCGATTCCCATGGCAATCTGCAATGCACCCAAGGGCATGAATGTGTCACAGGTGCCCCAGGCCCCCTTAGGGAGCTGCACTCGGGGCCCCTGGCAGAGGTTCTCTAAATCATCCACTTCTGAAAACCAAACTCCTGGGCTGTCAACTGGCCCCCAAGTGTCTACCCCGCAATTCCAGCCCCTACAGCCTGTGGCTTAGCCCTGACTGAGGACAGGGGGAGCTGTCAGCCTTTCTATTAAAACAGATGGCAGCCCCATCGCTCAGAAGGTAACAGCCGGAGAGCCAGGTCTGCAAAGAGAACAAACTGTTCTCTGTTCCTGCAGGGGCAGGAAAGGGTTAATGTTCACACTAGGGTAAGGGGAAGCCGCTGATCTGCCCTGGAGAAATGAGCTGCTGGGTTCAGTCAGGGGCTGGTTGTCTCCTGCTGAAGAGCATCAGAACTGACCAGTCCTGGGGAGAGAGGAAGAATGGCCCAGTGATGTAAGGGCCGTCCCCTAGGAAACCCTGGGTCAATTCCCTGCTCTGCCACAGACTCCCTCTGTGGCCTTGGGCCAGGCTCTTAGCTTCTCTGCGCTCAGCTCCCCCTCTGCACGGTGGGGGAATGACCTTGTCCTGCCCCACAGGAGTTGTGTATAGTTGTGAAGTGATGGGGGCTGTAGATGTACCACTTATGCTCTAGTGACAGCTTGGATTGCCAGGGGAGGCAGATGTGATTTCTCTTCCTGGATCCATCCCTGCATGGTCTAGAGCCCCTCTGGGAAACTGATAACCCATGTGTACAGCACACCTGGTGAGGGCCAGTTTAATTAGTGTCTAGGGTGCTTTGAGATCTCTGGAGGGAAGGGCAGAGTGTTGTCGTCCCCAATGACAGTGGGCCTCGGGGAGTTAATTTCCATGCCTTCATGGAGGGGCACTGAAGCTGGGGAGAATTGTTGTTTTCCTTTGCGGGGGAAGGGGGTGTTATCTCCAGTGGGGAGCAGATGCTGGTTTGACGTGCAGCATGGAAAGCAGGGCCGGACCCGGGATCTCCCCAGTATCCTCTGTGCTGGACTCTTCACCCCTGGTGTAGACAGTGAGAATTCTCCATTGCCCTAGCCATCGCCTCTTGGGGGAGCGCAGCGGGAGCATGTCAAGTGTAGACCAACCCTCAGTTATACTGTGGGAACTGGTGTTTAGTGGCTCAACAATTATCATCTCTTGAACCAACTCCTCTGCACGGTTCTTAGGGCTGAGTTGCATGTCCCCTGCCTGCTCTGGAGAGCTGTTCCAAGGGGTAATCGTTTGAAGTGTCAAGCAACTGCTTCTCCATCTCCTGTCCTGCTGTGAAGTTCAACCCCTGTATAGGTGCTATGTGAAATCCTCCATTGCTATTACTTTATTCAACTCTGCCTCCAATCTCTCCAGCGTTGCAGCCTCAGTCTCCAGTCCTTGGTTTGCAGGCTGGCAGTACTACCCCACTGAGGTATTTCAATTCCTAGGACTTGGGATTTACCTCCTTACAGATTCTACTGTGGGATCCAAATGGGATCTCATTAGAGTCTATGGAAACTTCTAGGTACAGTGCTAGCCGCCTCCCCCCAGCCCCAACAACCTGTCCCTGGGATAGTTCATAGCCAGATATTGCAGTTCCCATCGATGTTTGTCATTCAGGGGTGCAGCCAGCTGCAGTCTGGGGGGGCATGTATGGGGTTGTGTTAATAAAGGAAACGCTGAGTTGGGAAGAGCAGCCCAGTGCCCCCAGCTGCCAGCCTTCACATTCTCCTGGAATGGATAAGGAGTTGGATTAGCCCTGGGGGGACTGCCAGGAACATAGGCTGGTAAATCACTGCTCCCGGGGGGGGGCAGAGGGGGCCTGTTATCCCCCAGCACATGCCGGCCCAGTGGCCAGCCCTGCTGGAACACAGATCAGCTAGGCTGGGGCAGGAAGAGCGTTTGGGGTTTCCTGCTCTGTTGTGTGAGGGCAGAGTATTGACAAAGGGTCAGATCCTCAGCTGGTGTGAATCAGCTTCCCACGGTGTTTGCTGTGTTCCTTACACCCGGTGGGATCTGGCCCTATATGCCAGTCTGTAGGGCTGGCTGTGTGGGACTCAGCTAGCCCAGTGATGGGGCTGGGCAAGAACCGAGACCGATAGGAGAGAAAGCCAGCAGATCTAGGGGATTAGCTGACATGGGAGGGCTCCTTCCATGGGAGCTGGCAGCTTCCCTCGGCAGCAGAGGGGTTAATGGGCTGCCGGTCAGGTGCTGATGGCCCCTCCGGTGCTGTGCCATGGGGGGTCTGTGGTGGATCAGCGTGGGGCATGGGTGTGCCTGAGGCCAGGCCTCTCTGTCCTGGCTGAGCGGGTCCGTGTCCCATCTGTCGGGCCCGTTAGCGAGAGGCTGCTGGAGCACTGGGCTCGGCAGTCGGATTACAGCCCCTCTCCCTTGTGAACTTTCCCATGCTGTGCGCTGAGTGCTTGCTAATTAGCTCCAGCAGCGGGAGTGGAGCCGAGATGGCGCTTGGCTGGTGGGGGTGAGGAGACAGCAAGGCTGAGGGGGAGCACCATCCCCTGCCACGTGCAGCGCGCTGGGCCTGGCTTTGAAAAAGGGCCCTGCAGGGGCTGCCTTTGCCCGGGGCTGTGCTCTCTGCTCCCCTCTGAGGGCTGTGGTGCCAGGGAAACATTGCTCATCACTGCCCCGCCTTGGGCTGGTGCCTGCCCTGCCGGGGTCTGGAGCAGGTGTGTGCAGCGCCGGGGGGGTGAAAATCGCATCAGGCTCTGAAAACCATGAGAGTGGCTGAAAAATGCCAGCTTAGAAATGCTAAAGCACAGCTCGTTCCTCTGGGGCTGTGAACTCACCTGGCTCCAGCTTCACGTCCCAGTCCCCAGGGCTAAAATGAAATGGAAGCCAGGGTTCTCCCAGGATCTCCTGATTCCGGATGGATGGATGGATCTAGACTGTTCTCAGTGGTACCAGATGACAGAACAAGGAGTAATGGTATCAAGTGGCAGTGGGGGAGGTTTAGGTTGGATATTAGGAAAAACTTTTTCACTAGGAGGGTGGTGAAGCACTAGAATGGGTTCCCTAGGGAGGTGGTGGAATCTCCTTCCTTAGAGGTTTTTAAGGTAAGGCTTGACAAAGCCCTGGCTGGGATGATTTAGTTGGAGATTGGTCCTGCTTTGAGCAGGGGGTTGGACTAGATGACCTCCTGAGGTCCCTTCCAACCCTGATATTCTATGATTCTATGATCCAGTGCCTGGATGTCTCTACTTTACAACCTTGGCGGTTATATCGCTCGTAAGGGACATTCCTGAGGTGAGGATGCTTAATCAGGAACAGAACATTCTTTTTTTCAATTTTAGTTGTGAACTCCCTGAGTTTCACCCAACACTGGTTTAATATAGTGGGGAGGGGACTGATCAAGTCTGAGGTCTATAGCTATTTTATACAGACTGATAAGGGCTGATACAATCAAGCCCTTTCAGACTGGGACAGGGTGTCACTTGTCTGTAAGGCAACATTGTTGGTGTTCTACAAATAATAACAATAGTGGTCTCTTCAAGCCCTCCCACTGATTATCAGTCACACTCATCCTGTCAAGGAAAAGAAACAATACCATGTAACTGTGATACTTATGTGGCCAATCACAACCAGACACTGCAGCTGAAATTTAGAATTTTGAATATTGAATAAATAAATACTCACAAAAAGGCACTTTTCTCTACATGATACACATCAGCCACTTTTATTTAGTGCTGTGTTTCTGCTTAGTTTTGCACACCTGGAAATTTGGTGGGCGTCTGTTCTCTTGGTATTTTGCATGTTGCTTCTGTTCTGAAGTACCACTTCTGTTAATAGTTTGCCTGGATAAGAGTCATGCAGCCCCAAAAATAAAATGTATTTTATGCTCCATCCTGTGTTTAATCTTCCAAAGAAATAGCATTTCTTGGATCAATGGTATTGGAGATGTTTACACACATGATTTCAAAGAAATCTAGGTAGTGTAAATGTCTGACCTTCTGTAGTTCTTTGAATTCCCTCTGTGATTCAGGGTTCCAAGATTTTCCTGGGTCAGTGTTTCTTAACCATTTGGTCACAACTCCCAAAGGAGGCATGCAAGGCAATTGCAGGGGTCAT
Organism: Trachemys scripta elegans; assembly: GCF_013100865.1. Taxonomy (NCBI): domain Eukaryota; kingdom Metazoa; phylum Chordata; order Testudines; family Emydidae; genus Trachemys; species Trachemys scripta. Next base: position 184,634,386 of record NC_048300.1, on the reverse strand, counting down.
ATTATTACAGAATAAAGCAAAGAAAATCTCCCTCCCTATTTCCCTGCACATCCTTACCTTATGAAGTCTGGTATTCTCTGAGACCCTCTCAACACATATACACACAAATAAATTATAGAGGCTTGGCACCTCACACACTTACTGTTATGTAGTCATTAAAAATTTTGACTATGATTGAGAGGTTGCCAGCTTGGGAAGGAGGAGAAACACTGGCGTAGGTAGTTGGGTGCACTAAACACTTAGAAATATTTTTAAAGATCCATTTGCTTGATCATTACCATGAAAGCCAGATTCCTATCAGAAATAGCACAATATAATAAAAGAGGAATTATTTAGGGTGGGCCTAGAAGTGTGAGTAGAGTAAAAGGGTGATAATGAGTAAAAGGGAAATATCAGGGAAAATTTTCCTGACTGCGAGATTTACTGGACTAGGGGGTAATCTCCCTACACGAAGGTGTGGGTTTTAAATTGCTTGAATCATTTAAAAATGAACGGGACAATATATTACAGGGAATATCCTGCACTGGAAGGATGATCTAGTTGGTTTATTCCATCCCTAACAGCTAAGATTCTGTGTATCATAAAACTTAATAATTTCATTCAGACTTGTGTGTAATTTCATAAAACTTTATAACAACATTGTATTCATTTAGGTGCTGTAACTAAACCTTGCTTAACCTTCAGTTTAAATGCCAGTAGGTCAGATTTTGAAGTGCCTTGTGTCACTGTACAACATTCCAAATGGCCTACAATGTGACATCATGCCAGGAGCCAGAGTAACTATGTGAGCTATTGCCCAAAGCACTGAGCTAGGAAGAGCTATGGAACAACAACAACTCTTCCACCTGTTTTTTTATAGTGTTGTTTTTTTTTAATATGCAGGGATGAAAAGGGAACACAGTCCCAGTCAGCAAGTGTGGGTGTGTTCCACCCAGATCCGTCAGTACACGTAGATCCCAGGATCATTTAACTGCTTTGACAACTTCAGGGTACAACTTATTCCAAGTCAGTGCTGTAACACGTTGTGGGTATACAGCATGGTGGGGAGGAAGGAAAGGCAGGTAGAAATAGCTCATCTTCTCCAGACTCTGCATCCTATCAATTGATTGGAGACAGTGAAGGAGGATCTGAGGCAGTGGAGTTACTTAGGATTTATACTAGGCTAAACAGGGGGAGGGATAGCTCAGTGGTTTGAGCATTGGCCGGCTAAACCCACGGTTGTGAGCTCAATCCTTGAGAGGACCACTTTGGGCTCTAGGCCAAAATCAGTACTTGGTCCTGCTAGTAAAGACAGGGGGGCTGGACTCAACTCAATGACCTTTCAAGGTCCCTTCCAGTTTTATTAATTTAATTTAATTTTATTTAAAAAAAAGAACTTCAGTCTTCAGGCCCATCACCCCAGCATCTTTTACAAGCACTAAGTTAATTCATAGAATCATAGAATATTAGGTTAGAAGAGACCTCAGGAGGTCATCTAGTCCAATCCCCTGCTCAAAGCAGGACCAACCCTAAATAAATCATCCCAGCCAGGGCTTTATCAAGCCAGGCCTTAAAAACCTATAAGGATGGAGATTCCACCCACCTCCCTAGGTAACCCATTCTAGTGCTTCACCACCCTTCTTCTTTTAAAAAAATGGACTCTGCAGAAAATTCATAATCTTCTATTTGAGACCTTACAGTCTGTTAGATCTAATTGTAATTACAATGTCACAAATCAAATTTGGCACCCCCATTCATGCCTTGACTGCAGGGCAGATAAGAAGAGAAGAAGATGGTGAGAAGGGAGTCTTATTTAGAAACAAATGGCCAGATTCTGCTACCTTTAACTCACTCTAGGTAGTAACTTACTCTGTTAGTATTTGCATCCGTTTCAACGGTGTGGAAGCAAAGGTGGTGTAAACCAGCTCAAATATTTTAAAGTTAACTTTAAGGGAAAAGAAAATGATGAAAGAAGCATGAAATGTACATGGAATTATGGTGAAAGTTCATATATTTTTCAAGTGTTCCATTTAATGAAAGGAAATCATTGGGTTTTTGTTGGATGATATTTTGAATGAGACCATGCTAAAGCTGTCTAGGTCTTTCTTGAGCGGTGGTCATTTTATTCTTCACACTGCTTCTATAAATAAATACCTAAAAACCATTTGGCCCATTATTTGGATCATTATGTTCCAGGAGACAAAGGGCTATGTGGGTGGATAGAAATCAATGAAACACTGTAAAGAGACATCACTTAAAAAAATTGCAGAATTTTGCCAAGTGTCTAATATGGTAGAGTCTGAATAGTTTTTCTCACATCTGAAAACAAACTGCAAAGTTGGAGCCCGGCAGCTCCAACATAAATATAACTTGAGATGGTACCTTTTTGGTTTTGTTTAGAAAAAGAAACAGAAGAACTCTTATGTGTGTGCCACAATGAAAGAGGATTGTGAAACGAAAGGCCAAAGTTTCCCATTTGTTATTTTTCAAAATAATGACTCTGGGTTCTCTCCCCACAGAAAAATAGGTTGTTTATTTTTTTATGATGAGCTGTTACCCAAAGTAACAAAGTGGCATTCTGTCGACACCAGATGGTAACTGAAAAATGGGATTCCATAGTGTTCTATTTGTTAGAATGTTTTCTTCATTTCTGTATCCATATTTTAGTTTGGGGCCCTCTATGACTGCCAATATTCAAATAGCTTTCTCTTCTCAGGGCAGCCTGTGTGAGGCAAAAGGTTTTCAAAACAGCAGGACCTGAACAATCTCCTACTGCTCAGAGAAGAGAACATTACCAAGCTTCTGTCCTTCTGTCTGCTTTCATTGTAATACTAATTTACATCCTGAGCTACGGGACTATGTTTTTATTCAGAAAAAAGCAGCTTATGTTCCTGTATGCTAATACAAGAAGGCTTGAATTATAACCCATCACTTTAAAGTTACATTGCTTCCCAGGCCATGACGTAAGTAGGCAACTTAGCCTTCCATATATTAATGGGAAGTGATAAGCAGTGGCTATTGAATGGTACAGTTTCCGAACAATTGCTCCTGTGGCTGATTTTCATAGTGGTTATGGATGAGCTAAAAATAATCAAGACATATTTATCTCGCTGTCTCGTCAGGTTGTTACTCGCTTTTTAAGAGGCCATATTTTAAGTAGCAATTTAAGTATGACTGTGTGATTTATAAATAGATACTCATGAAATTCTGTGCACAAGGTCGCTTGTATTAGGCAGCACGTTAGGCCTATTCTGAGCAGCAAACGCTCTGGAATTATGCCGCAGGGTCCAGCTTGGGGAGAGGATTCCCGCTTGCCCACCAGCCTTCTGCCACAACCCTCCCTTCAGCTTCGTAGATCTAGCACAACACAACACCTCTTAGCCTGATGCCACAAGTCAACTCAAGCTCCCTTCCTTTCCCTAGGGACCTGTAGGAAAGATCTCCTGGGGAAGGTGGCTAAGAAGACAGGCTGCAGCTGGGGAGTTAATACTAAGCAGGAGTAGGCTTGCAGGAAGAGGTTCTTGCCCTGCAGTGCTCCTAAAAATTGGATCCAACCAGCCAGCCACTGCACATCTTGGAGCAGAGGCACTATGATTCCCAGAGTTACTTTGGCCCTCAGACTGAGATGGACCTTTAGAAAGGTTCTACTGGCATGCTCCAGCCTAGAGAAGAACCCGTCTCCTCATGACCCTCCTGAGATCCCAAGTGTGCTATAGAGTAAGTACTGCAGGAAATGTAGAAAGGCTATATTTCCTGTACACTCTTCATGCACTCTTTGGTTTCCTGTAACACAATTCCTTCTGGGAACAGAAGCAAAGAAGCCCAGGACAGAGCACTCGCAGGGTGCAGTTACACAGATGAGTAGGAAGTTTTATTACCTCATTTCTGTACATAGTTCCTGTTCATAATAAAGGGCATATACTGGTACCGGTCTGCTCATCAATAAGATACATAGCACAAGGAGTGGAAGACCCAGTGAGAGGTAAATTTACAGTGACTGCCACAGAGCCTGCACAACTGTAAGTAACTCCCTCACCAGCCCTGAGAATCAGGGGAAATGCTGAATATGCCTGAAAAAAGTTCAAACAGCAGTTTAAGTTGTACATGAAAGCCACAGGGGCAAATAAACTGGAGAATGAGGAAAAGCTTGCAGGCATGGAAGCCCTAGATGTATACAATACATCCCATGCAGACAGTGGAGGGGAGCGAGACAAAAGCTTTACAAAAATAATGAAAATGTTTGAGGATCATTGGGTCCCTAGAAAAAATGTTACTTTTGAAAAACATATGTTCAGAATGAGAACACAGAATGAAGGCGAAACAATAGAGGCTTTTGTTATAGACTTAAAACTTAAAAGTCAGTCCTGTGAATATGGAATATTGAAAGACACTCACTTTAAAGACTAGATTGTCCTGAGGTATAACAATAAAAAAAATCCATGAATGGTTACTAAGGGAAATGGAGCTGACACTAGAAAAGGTAATATGTATATGCTAAGCAGCAGAACAAACATAACTCAAATAAAAAGTCTAGAGAAAGGCACAGAGCTCATGGCTGAGTACTATAGCAAAAGCAGAAAGGGAAAAGTTTGCAGAAATAAGTTGGCTCAGGGACAGAAACATGGAATATAGGAAACAATGCCTGTGATGTGGGAAACAGCTTGAGTATTGGAAATGCCTGACATTTGGGCAAATATGTAGAAACTATAATAAACACAACCATTATGATCAAATGTGCAGAGAAAGCAGAAAAGTGCCTGCATTAAATTCTGAGCTGTTTTTAAGGACAATAATGGAGAAGGCTGAAAACTCACAAGGTTAGCCAGTTTAGATTTTCAGAAAGCCTTTCACAAAGTCCCTCACCAAAGGCTATTAAGCAAAGTGAGCTGTCATGGGATAAGAGGGAAGGTCCTCTCATGGATTGGTAACTGGTTAAAAGATAGGAAACAAAGGGTAGTAATAAATGGTCAGTTTTTAGAATGGAGAGAGGTAAATAGTGGTATCCCCCAGAGGTCTGTACCGGGTCCAGTCCTATTCAACATTTTCATAAATGATCTGGAAAAGGGGGTAAACAGTGAGGTGGCAAAATGTGAAGATGATACAAAACTACTCAAGATAGTTAAGTCCCAGGCAGACTGTGAGAAGCTACCAAAGGATTTCTCAAAACTGGGTGACAGGGCAACAAAATGGCAGATGAAATTCAATGTTGATAAATGCCAAGTAATGCACATTGGAAAACATAATCCCAACTATACATATAAAATGATAGGGTCTAAATTAGATGTTACCACTCAAGAAAGAGATCTTGGAGTCATTGTGGATAGTTCTCTGAAAACATCCACTCAATGTGCAGCGGCAGTTAAAAAAGGGAACAGAATGTTGGGAATCATTAAGAAAGGGATAGATAATAAGACAGAAAATATCATATTGCCTCTATATAAATCCATGGTATGCTCACATGTTGAATACTGTGTGCAGATGTGGTTGCCTCATCTCAAAAAAGATATATTGGAATTGGAAAAGGTTCAGAAAAGAGCAACAAAAATGATTAGGCATATAGAGCGTCTGCCGTATGAGAGATTAATAAGACCGGGAATTTTCAGCTTGGAAAAAAGACAACTAAGGGGGGATATGATAGAGGTCTATAAAATCATGACTGGTGTGGAGAAAGTAAATAAGGAAGTGTTATTTACTCCTCATAACACAAGAACTAGGGGTCACCAAATGAAATTAATAGGCAGCAGGTTTAAAACAAACAAAAGGAAGTATTTTTTCACACAACGCACAGTCAACCTGTAGAACTCCTTGCCAGAAGATGTTGTGAAGGCCAAGACTATAACAGGGTTAAAAAAAAACCTAGATAAGTTCATGGAGGATAGAGGCTATTAGCCAGGATGGGCAGGGATGGTGTCCCTAGTGTCTGTTTGCCAGAAGCTGGGAATGGCCGACGAGGGATGGATCACTTGATGATTACCTGTTCTGTTAATTTCCTCTGGGGCACCTGGCATTGGCCACTGTTGGAAGACAGGATACTGTGCTAGATGGACTTTGGTCTGACCCAGTATGGCCGTTCTTATGTTAATTAAAATGTGCAAAAATGGCCCTTATCTGACATACAATATAGACACAAGTAAATGTAATGACAGAAAGTGAAAGAGAGAGATATAAGGAGCACATAAAAATGTATGGGTCAAAAAAGTCTGTGAAAGGCTATAACGGAGGAACAATTCCAGCATTGGGAGAGTGCACATTGACACTTAAATACAGAGGAAAAATAATAAATCAAGAATTTGTAGTGGTACACAGAGGCAACCAACTAGTCTTGGGCCTATAATACATCTGAGGTCTTGTTAAGAGGATGTATGGCATAGAAAGAGAGAAAGACAACATAAAGCTAGATAAGAAAGTATTAATAGCATCATAAGAAGATGTTGTCACAGGAAATGTATACCTCCAGTAACACACAAGATACAGTTAAGGGAAGATGCAGAAATTGTGGTATATTCTACATGAAAATTTCCACAAGCCTTAAAGAGGCTAGAGGTTTTTTCATAGTAATTCATAGATTCTAGGACTGGAAGGGACCTCGAGAGGTCATTGAGTCCAGTCCCCTGCCCTCGTGGCAGGACCAAATACTGTCTAGACCATCCCGGATAGACATTTATCTAACCTACTCTTAAATATCTCCAGAGATGGAGATTCCACAACCTCCCTATGCAGTTTATTCCGGTGTTTAACCACCCTGACAGTTAGGAACTTTTTCCTAATGTCCAACCTAAACCTCCCTTGCTGCAGTTTAAGCCCATTGCTTCTTGTTCTATCCTTAGAGGCTAAGGTGAACAAGTTTTCTCCCTCCTCCTTATGACACCCTTTTAAATACCTGAAAACTGCTATCATGTCCCCTCTCAGTCTTCTCTTTTCCAAACTAAACAAACCCAATTCTTTCAGCCTTCCTTCATAGGTCATGTTCTCAAGACCTTTAATCATTCTTGTTGCTCTTCTCTGGACCCTCTCCAATTTCTCCACATCTTTCTTGAAATGCGGTGCCCAGAACTGGACACAATACTCCAGTTAAGGCCTAACCAGCGCAGAGTAGAGCGGAAGAATGACTTCTTATGTCTTGCTCACAACACACCTGTTAATACATCCCAGAATCATGTTTGCTTTTTTGCAACAGCATCACACTGTTGACTCATATTTAGCTTGTGGTCCACTATAACCCCTAGATTCCTTTCTGCCGTACACCTTCCTAGACAGTCTCTTCCCATCTCTTCCTAGTAGTCCTTCCTCGAATAGCATCCCGTGGTTGAGGAAGCCAAAGCCCTCCTGGCGACACCATCTTCGCAGCCAGGCATTCACCTCCATGATGCATCTGTCTCTGCCCGGGCCCCTACCTTTGACAGGAGGTTTACTCCTCAGTAATTAAAAAAAAAAAAAAAGAGGGGAATTGCAGCTGGGTATGGACCTTAGGGAGTTGAACAGAAACATAAAAAGAGAACACTCACTTGCCCACAAGAAGTGAACTATTATCTGAGATGGCAGGTGCCAAATTCTTCAGCAAATTAGATGCATCAGCACGATTTTAGCAGATCGTGTTGGACAATGAGCGCTCTAAGATCTGCACTTTCAATACACCATTTGGCACATACTGCTTCTTAAGACTGTTTTTTGGGACAAGCTCTAGAAGTATTTATCCGGACGCTGAGTCAGTTGCTAGAGGGCCTAGCAGGCAGGAAAGTGTACACTGATGACATAATAATTTGGGCGGCACTGCCACTGAACATCAGGAATGACCGAGGAGAATACTGGAAATTGTGAGAGCTAATAGCCTTAAAATGAATGAGGCCAAATGTCAATTTCAAATAACAGAAATAACAGACATGGGAAAGAGTCTGACCTCCAAGGGAATCTTGCCTGATGAATCAATGATTCAGCCAAACCCGAACATTCCAAAACCTGAAGATAAAAAGGGAATGTAAAGGCTAGTACATATGTCGACTTATGTCAACAAATTCATACCCACCTATACAGCTTACACAACTCACCTAAGACATTTCCTCCAAAAGGCCACTGAATGGACATGGATGCCAGAGAAAGTTCAATGACTCCAGCACATTTGGACATCAGTTCCAGTACTGCTTTTTTTTTTTTTTTTTTTTTTAAACCCATTGAAAGACAAACTTTCCACAGATACCTCTAAAGGAGGGTGGGCAGTACCGGTCTCACATGCATCTCGGACTATGATAGTTGCAGGGAAGATGTATGCAGACATTGAAAAAAAGAGAGATGAGGTCTGGCGTAGGGAGATACAAGATGTCATAATTTTCGCTATGCCTGTAGCTTCAAAGCAGAAATTGATCACAAACCACTGATTGGAAAACACAAAAAAGGGATGTGGAGAACCACCACCAATGATACAGCAACAACTTTTGAAAATACAAAAGCATGATGTGATCCTGGAGTTCCAACCTTGCTGCCATGTAGTAATGGTAGACAAATTCTCAAGAACATATGCTCCATCTAACAATATGCAGCCTGATGTTCTGGAACAAGCAATAAACATACATGTGAACATGAGAAAAGTGTCACATGCTGTGTCTCCAGGCAAATGGGATTAATTGGAGACAGAAACTGCTAAATATGAAATACTGCAAACAATGATACAAGTGATAAATAAAGGAGGAAAAACAACACTTACTATCTTCCTATTCCCATATAAAAATGAGCTTTCACTGTTCTCAGGATTGCTCTCGAAGTGAATATAGATCATGGTTCCCATGGTGATAAGAAGGAAAATATTGGAACAAATACACGAAGGACACCTGGGAATAACCAAATCAAAAAGGAGAGCTAGAGAAGTTGTATTCTGGCCACAGATGAATAATAACATTGAAGAAATGATGAGCAGTTGTGAAATGTGTCAGAAGTATAGAGATTCCCAACAGAAAGGACCAATGATACCATATGAACAACTCACAATACCATGGGACAAAGTTAGAACTGATATATTCAACTTGGGAAGATATTATCATCTGGTTATAATGGACTACTTTATCATTTTCCCAGAAGTAGTCACACTTGAAGATACCACAGCATATGAAATCCATATTTGCATGTCATGGAATTCTTAGAACAATAATAACTGACAACAGCCCACAGTTCAAGAATAGGTTATTTCTAGACCTTTGCTAAAATGTATGACTTTCATCATGAGACATCTCGTCCCAGATATCCTCAAAGCAATGGATTGGCTGAATGTGGAGTATGTATAGTGAAGAACTTACTCAAAAAAGCAATGGGTGCAAGAGAAGATCCATATTTAGCACAACTCAGTTATAGAGCAATACCAATGCAATGTGGAAAATCACCTGCTCAACCTCTCTACGGCAGACATATAAACACTCCATTACCACATATGGGACAAAAATCACGGATGACTAAGGAGTCTATGATAGTGAGGAAAAGTCTGGGAAAATAAAATCAGAAAAAAAATATTACAACAAAGAAGCAAGACCACTACAATAGTTAGAAAACAAAGACTCAGTGAGAATTTGGTAAGATGGTCATTGACCTGTCAAAGCTGCAGTAATCAAAGAGGAGTAACCTCATTCAAACTCAGTGATCACAGAGAAAGGCAAAATCATAAGAAGTAATCATACGTATCTGCTCAAGATACCTGACAACTTGGGTGGAACATATGAAGTGAGAGAAGACATACAAGTTGAAAACATGACCCTATTATTGACCACAAACTGACCCTATTATTGACCATGAGAATGAATAGTCTGATACAGGTTTGCAATACTGTAGATCAGGAAGTGGGTTTGCAATACAGTGAATTGGGAAGATTTCTGAAGTGCCCCAAGAGACTGATTGAAATGTGAAGATTGTGTTTAAGCAGCCTGAAGGGTTGTTAAGTCACTTAATGTATTTGTAATAGGTTTTTAGTTTCATTTACTAGTGTTTCAGTTTAGTCAGGAAATTTAGAAAGCGATCTAAAAAAGGGAAGCTGAGCTATAGAGTAGGTCCTTCAGAAAGTGTTGAGATGCTCTACTTCCAGTACACAGTAGATGTAGGCTTTGGTTTCCTATGACACTTCCTGCTGGGGCAGAAAAGAGAAGCCCAGATCAGGTCAGGGCAGTTGTAAGCTGCGGCTACACAGAGTAATGGGAAGTTTTGTTACATCATTTCTGTACATAATTCCTGTTCATTATAAAAGTTTATCTTGAAAACAGTCTGTTCATCAGTATGATACTACACCAAGTACCCCACTGAATTACTCCAGCTGGACACTGTGGAAATAATTTAGCTGGTACTGAACTTGGATTGCATGAATCTCCTTTTTCTAGTGAAGTAGAATGGAAGCCCCAAATTCAGTGCATTTGGCAACGTACAGATGACAATTGTACTTATACTGAAGTTTTACTATTCCATTACAACAGGGCTTCAATATAAATGAATAACTATTTGCTTATATTCATCTCTTTAACATTATATGTTCACAGAACCGTTAATGTCATTTAAACTTGATATACTTTCTTCTAATATGTAGTCAAGAGCTATTGCATTCTGTTCATGATATAAAATGAAAATAGCACAGAATCTACACAACTATTCCATTGTTACAGCTGTGACGATTCAAAGGCATATTCATTTTTACTTGTTTGGAAATTATGAATTGTTAAATATATATTAACTTTTAGACAGAAAAAACTATTGCAACAGAGAATGATCCTTACTTTTGACAGGCACTTCTAACAAATGAGAGAAAAGAAAACACAAGTAAAAAGGTAGGCAAAAATGTCAAACAACAGAGTGGACAGAAAGATGTCCACAGATTACATAATATCTCATGCAGGAGACACCCCCAGAAAGATTTGTTTCCTCTTTATACAGCAGTGTGCCAGATAATCCGTGCTCAGGCCATTTATGGACTAAATCTTGTTCATATAGATTGCCCCATTCATCATATGCTATGATAAATGCTACTTGTATGTGAGAGAGAACAGGATTTGGCCCCAGTAAGGGTCATCATTGTTCCTGAACAGAATCTCAAGCTACAATCTCTATTCAAGAGTCATTATACCTTTTTTGGTACATTGTCTTCTGCGGTCAGTCACAACTAGGTAGCCTCGGAAGGATCAGATTTTTAGTAAGTGTTGGTAAACATCAATTCAACATACACTCACAAATTGACACAAAATATTTCCATAGATGATGATAGAAATTTTCAGATAAACAAAGTAAGAAAAAAAATGCTGCTTGAGAACGTATTAGAGTTGGATGTAAGGCTATTTACTTGGTATATTTTGATATGTGATGTTGACAATTTGTGTTCTAACAGTTATAAAGTTTACCTTTTTGAATCTCAATATATTATTAAATAATTATTGTCTGACCCTCCCATTGTCTGACATCCCCCGTAATTTCCTGCAACTGAAAATTTAAATGAAAAAAAAAAAAACTGGGGGAAAAATGCTTAAACTCTATAATTCAGCATTACTTGGAAAATTTAAACTGATAAAAGTGGAAAAATACTTAAAAATAAACCAATATTATCTGTCAAAATTATATTAAAAAAATCAAATTCTGCCAAGCCTAACTATGGGTCTCTTCATTTATCTTTCTGTGTCACACCACAACTATGAATAGCGGGATCTGGTCTACTCTCAATCCTTACACAGGAGCTGGGTGGGGGTAACGTTTTCTAGGTCAAGAGTTCTTGGTAGTGGAACTCCCCACAGAACCTCACAGTAGATGTCGTTAGACTATATAAGGTCTGTTTTTTATCAGTGGTTATATTTTTCCTACTGTTTTGGGCACTTTCTTGTTTCTTACTTTCTTGTTACTAGCTAGAAATCTAGCCTTTGTTTGCCTAGAATTGATCAAAAAGTTTTAAATTTTCCAAATTTGAAGGGAAAGTATTACTTTTTTTTTCTGACAGTTTTAGAGAGGTCAAAATGTTTGGAAAATGCAAAATTTCAATGAAAATGTTGCTGTCTGACTGAATTGAATTTGCTTGTTTGTGTCTTTTATATTTTATTTTACTTTTTTAGTTGGAAATAGATTTTAAAATATTAAAATAAACAGAAGTGAAAGATACATTCCTGGTTAAGGGCAAGACTGGGGCTTTATGCACCTGAGTTGTGCTGTGGAGACAAAAGGGCTTCAGTTACAGCAAAGTGGAAGGGACTTAAGTGATTCTGCTTGCACAGTACTTGGTGTGAAATTTTCACAGATTCATGGCATTTAAGGCCAGAAGGGACCATTAGATCATTTACTGTGACTTCCTGGTATTACAGGCCTTTACATTTCACCCAGTTACCCTTGTACTGAGCCCAAAAATTTGTGTTTGACTAAAACATAACTTGTGTTTGGCAAAAGGATATCTTCCAGAAAGGCATCCAGTCTTGATTTGAAGACATCAACAGATAGAGAATCCATCACTTCCCTTAATAGTTTTTTCTAATGGTTTATTAACTACCCCCAGGCCCCAGTAGTTCCTCAGTCAATCTTAGGGTTGATTTCAATGGGGCTACTGATGCTTAAAGTCCAATTTATAAATAAGAGCTTCCAGAATCAAGGCCTTAACTATATATTCAAAAAGAACACATGATAAAATGGGATGAACTATATATTCAAAAAGAAGACATGATAAAATGGGATGAATTGTTAAAAATGATGTTTAGTAAATAAAGTTGTATTCTATGACTTTTTTTAAAAAAAAAGGCTTGATACAGAATTAACAGAAAAATATGAATTTGTGATTTAAAAACAAAATCTATCCTCTGCAGAGTACCAAAAGAAATGGCTTCATTCAAGGACATCCATTTCAAATCCATAAATATTTGATCAGGGTGGAACGAATTGCTTATTTTCAAATTTGCTGTTGTAAAAATTATTTTGATTTCTTTTTTGCCTCAAGGTTCTTGTACAAAATAACAATATATCACATCCCCTGTGCTTAGACATTAGGTTGTCTCTGTTTTCCATAATTGGATCAGATAAAAAGGGGGATCATATTGAGGGGACCTTATCTTTTCACTACTAGCTCCCAGTAAGGTAACATGCTTTAAATAGTTAGAACATCTCATTACCTATTTTTCCATTTTAAAAGACACAATGGTAATGCTCATGTCGAGATGATAATAATAGATGGAAGTACGTTTTATCATGAAGTTATTCAAAGTATCAGACATCTTCTCAATGTAACTTTCAAAACTTCTCATATACAATATTGATGCTTTTGTTCCCCAGCAGAAGCAATCAGTTATTAAAGATGTTTTTAATTTTCTTCCCTCTTTGTTTTCTCTCCTATTTTTTTCTTTTGCTTCCGCTTCCAAGCTGCACTGAGAATTGCTAATGAGAAGGCTAGAACTCCCTTACAAGGTTTCTCTTAGCATTTAGGACAAGTTAAATGGAACTCTTTTTTTTTTTTCCAGCATGTGATTAAATGCTCTGACTAGAAACCTCTTACCTCTGTTGGAGCTCATTACTTATGATGCAGTGAGGGTGAGTATATCAAACCCATCATCAGTGTCATTTGTTGGGGATATTTTTTTTTCCTCTCTCATCTTCTGAATAACATGATTGAACATATTAATGTGCTGTGGAATTTAGGCGTTCTCCTTTTGGGATTATAAAGAAGAGAATGATGATACACATGCAGCCTTAATGATCCATTCTGATCCTGGCATATTGATAAAAGAAGCCTTTTAGGAATGAATTTACAAGCTGCATGAGAGAATGGTGGAGATATAATTATAAAGCAGCCTAAGGACTTCAGAGTAATTAAGGGAGGAGCTAGCTCTTCCTAATTAAAGACTCAGTGTATCATAACCACGGTGTTGTTTGTGTACAGCTTAGCCTTTGCATCAAGTGAACAATTAGAAAGAGTATGTGTTAGGGAGTAAATTATTATATTTTTTTGAACATCAATTCATGTTTGTACAATGCTTTGAAAATGCAATGCACCATGTAAGTGCTAAGTATTATGCTTGCTATTAGATGACAACAGACAGGTTTTTTTCCCCCAGTGATATGGCGTTATTGAAAAGAAAAGGCATGGTGGGGATTATAGGAGGATTCAACAATTAAGACCTGAACAAAGCTAAAAAAGAATGCCAGTTGTCCAGAGGTCATTGGAAAAGCTTCAGTATAATTAAGGGACTTAAAAAAATTGGCCTAGATTCTCCATTCCGCTACAGTCAGACTATGCTGATAATGCTGCTTGCTTGTGAAGATGGCAGAGAATTTCAGCCTTGCTCTTTGTAGTTTCCAAGTCTCTCCCTGCTCTGGGGGGGTTGAATGTCTCATGCCAGAAAACCAAGGTCCTGAACCTTGGAGCTGAGCCACCAGACCATGCCCGATGCAGGTGGAGTCGAGCACTGTGAAGAGTGTTGATGAATTCGTCTACCTAGGTTGCAAGCAGAGTTCACGTGGTCAGAGCAAATTAGTACTATTCTGACGAATAGTTCTCTCTGCCTCCTGCATAAAGTTCATGTCTGACCAAAAACATATTGGCGACAAAATTCATTATCTATCAAACCTGTTTACTGCCTGTACTGCTATCTGGGTCAGAAACCTGGACCTTCTTACAGGGAGACTTGGAGCATCCAGAGACATTCCATATGTGCTGTCAGCACCAAATCCCGAAAAAATTTCTCTGTGTGAAATGCTATAATCTTGCAGATATCTAGCATTCGTCCAGTTGCTCATTACGTTCAAAAGTAGTGTTGAATCTTCTTTGGCCATGTCACTGGGATAGACAAAACCACCCCAACGCATTGTGCTCTCAAACTCTCCAGAGATTTGTGACGGGGCACATGCCTTGACTCTATCTGGCATCACCTGCAGGAAGTTCTAGAAATTTGTGGATTCACAGGATTGAGCCAGATCTGGGGACTTCACTTTAAAATGTGTGGTAGGATGCCATCAAGCCTGGTCACTCTGGCTGGCGCAAAAGTCATCAGTAGACTATGTATGTTTGATGATGACACCAGTGTAATGCTGAGGAGAAGCAGGTCCAATTTGTTAATTTCATATCAATCCCTGCTTGTTTGGGAAGATTAGAAAACAAATTAACAATGAATAATAAAGACAAGTTTCAGAGTAACAGCCGTGTTAGTCTGTATCCGCAAAAAGAAGAACAGGAGTACTTGTGGCACCTTACTCGGCTAGCTTGATTATCACTTCAAAAGCTTTTTTTCTCTTAATTAATTGGCCTCTCAGAGTTGGTAAGACAACTCCCACCTGTTTATGCTCTCTGTATGTGTGTATATATATCTCCTCATTATATGTTCCATTCTATATGCATCCGAAGAAGTGGGCTGTAGTCCACGAAAGCTTATGCTCTAATAAATTTGTTAGTCTCTAAGGTGCCACAAGTACTCCTGTTCTTCTTTTAATGAATAATAAAGGTGGCCCAGTGTACAAAGATTTGCCTGGAATATACTTTTTTTATATTTTGAAAACAATCAGTTTAGTCATAAGTAAATACTGTAATGTGTATGTAAACAGGTCATTTGGGGGGGAATCTTGGGCCAAAATTGCCATTGATTTCAGTATAGTCAGGATTTCACTTTTATGGCATTTCCATCACTTACAAATGGCTTTGTTTATTTATTTAAACACTGAGAGAAATGTAGAGACTCAAAGGACGTACAGCAAACCCTGCACCCATGTGGAACAGGAACAGGAGAAGGGCACAGATCTGAACAATCTGAGGATGTTTGGCTCTGGTTTGACTTCTGGTGCTCGGGCCCATCTTTATTTCAGACATGATGCTGGACCCAATATACCACAGTTACCCTTGCCATTGACGTCCATAAGCTGGCTCGCTGCAATGCACTCCATTTAGGGCTACACTTGAAGACCACTTGGAAGCTTTAGCGACAGTTGAGTGTGACTCCTCTCTGTTCTCTCCATATTTCCAACCAGACTGAATTCCAGAAATGCTGGATGTAATTCATGAGAGCCTGGTTTTGTTAGATTTCTAGCCAAAAGCTTCAGTTTTAAGAGGTTCAGACTTTGGATGTAATTCAGATAAATGTCCAGACTTTTAGGTACTTATCCAAACCACCAAACACGTTGAGGTTTATCTGTCACTCTGGCAGGCTATAATGGCTTTGAACATAAAAAATATACATTCTCAATACTACAGTGTGTACCAAAATACTATCTGTATCAGACCTGATAGACTGCATAATATTTCTCGTTTTATAAAATTAATCAAATATGTTATCTGTTATACCGGAGGTGAAAACTGTTCCAGTAGTATGCGTTTAATAACCTGCAGACAAAAAATATTTCAAAATAGAAAATTTAAATACATAAAACTAAGCTGAAAATATGATAGGTCTTAAATATAAGATTTTTGACAAAAGCCTGGAAATCCATAGGTCTATTTGCTTTTTGTGGGGAAAGGGGAAAGGTTGTTTGGGTAATTTAACACTTCTCCACAACTGTAGGAATTTCCTATTTCTTAAACCAGAGTTTACAGTCCTTTTTTGTGTAAAAACCCATATGCTCAGCTTCATCGGATAATAAATATTGACTCCAATTTCCTTTCAATACACCTAGTAATTATACTTGGTGAGTTCTTTAGTTAACTATTTTCAGTGCTAAATGTCCCATAGAGTCAATCTTTTTCACCAGTTTTTGAGCTTGTAGGTGACCTCATAACCTTAACGTCTTTCTTAAAAAAATCACTTTCTCATCCCAAAATCACCACTCATGCTGGTAGGGTGACCAGATGTTCCGATTTTATAGGGACAGTTCCGATTTTGGGGTCTTTCTCTTATATATGTTTCTATTACTCCCCACCCCCATCCCGATTTTTCACACTTGCTGTCTGGTCACCCTACATGCTGGTATGATGCAATGACTAGTAGCCATGTTCTCTCTCCTTTTCTTTCTGTTTTATTCTGGCTCTTATGGCATCAGCCTTCACTCTGGCACCTCTACTGTGTTCTAGTGCTTTGCTACCCCTAGAGTTCAGCTTCCCTGCAGAGAGGGTATGGGCTGTGTCTTTCTGTATGGGTCTCTAGTATTGCATAAACCCAAACGGCTTCCCGACATGAGATAAAGCTCTTACTTTGTTTTAAATTAAATGTCCTGGGACATCCTTTCAGCTGGTGTAAATCAGTGTAGCTTCTTTGAAGTCAGTGGAACAATGCCAATTTACACAAGCTGAGGATATTGCCCCACATCTTCTGCCTGCGGTATCGTTGGCAGATCACAGAGGTGAGTAAGGTGCTGGGGGCAGGTCACCTAGCTACAGTACCAAGAATGACACAAGGGGAAGAGGGAGAGACCCTGAGGAGTAAGCTTGGAAGAATTAGATTTATATCAGTAAGTGTCAGTAAATGTTGATTTCACTATACACACAAACTGACAAAAAATATCTCCACGGATGATAATCATCAACATTTACAGATAGGCAAAGTAGGAAAAATGCTGCTTCAGAACTTAAGAGTTTGATTTAAGGATATTAATTTCATATATTATGACGCATGATGTTGACCATTTGTGTTTTAATGGTTATAAAGCTTTAACTTTTTGAATTTCAATATCTGTCATTAAATAATTATTGTATGACATGTAGCCTTGCATATATGTCTATATCTATATGGTACAAAACGTATTGATTAAGGCAGAGATATGTGACAAATAGCAGGCCCAAAGCCTGTAAGATAGGTTGCTTAGCATAATTAAGGCCTACCTTATTGTGAGTAGCTTGATATAAGGAACTAACAAGTGGGTGACAGCAAGTCACAAGATTGAGCCCAGTCATAAGAAAGTTGATTGGTTGGAAGTATGAAACCACAAACAAATGTTATTGGTATTTTAAGATAAGTTTAGTGAATAAGCATAATCAAAACAGAAATACCATGGCAGTTAAATGACATAAATGCTAATAACTTGGATGTAAATGGTTAGTTATATTATAGGAATTGAGCGATGTCAATAGAAGTGGGGTGTGGAAGTTCAGATAAGGAAAAAGGGGCTGAAACCCTCATGAATATGTATAAGATACAGGGGGCTGTGAAAGTAGAATGAATTATATTGTAAAAGTAAAATGAATTAAAGAAATACTGTATGTTCCTTTAAGCAGAAATGAGGAATGTTGAGATAAAGTTGTCAGGAAGAGGAACATTAAGGTATTAAACAATAGGTTCACTTAAGCTGATGGTGGGACATTAACAGGAGATTGGTGAGAGTTAATAAGGACATGAGATATGTGTCTAGCCCCAGGTAAACTTATCAGTTCTGCTCCCTTTGTAATCTTGTTAATTTCGCGCCCTTTTATCTGTATAAATAAGGTGGTTTGAGCCTGGTATGGGGCTCACATTTTCTGGGTGTATTAGCAGAGCGTTTTTGTTAATAAACAGAGTGGTCTGACAAATTGTAAGTCCTGAGTCTGACTTTAACAGGGCATTTGTATATGAAATATGTCACCCAGCTTGTGTGACCCGCAAGGATGATGATCACCTACTAACATTTGAGACTTCATCACCCTCCTGCTTTGGAATTCTATCAAGGTATGATGTGAGTAATGCAAGAGCTGGACATTCGGTGTTATCTCTCTCCTTTCCTATATTACAGTATATATGATTTTGTTTGTCTTGTTAACTTTAATTTAGTGGTCTTGTTCAATAAAATTGCTAGTAAGAGTTAAAATATTGAATTGTTTCTTGGGGTCCTCATTCTAATGACACCTTGGGGTCCTCATTCTCATGACAACCTCAGCACTGTGATCTGGGGTGCTGAACCCTCTCAGACTACTGCATGCTAAATTAGGGTTACCATACGTCCGGATTTTCCCGGACATGTCCAGCTTTTTGGGCTCCAAATCCCTGTCCGGGGGGAAATCCCAGAAAGCCGGACATGTCCGGGAAAATCGGGACATGCGGGGCTGGCGGTGCTGGGCCGGGGGCCGGGACCAGGCCGGCGGTGCTGAGCCGGGGGCCGAGCCGGCGGTGCCGATTCAGGGACCGGGGGCCAAGCCGGTGGTGCCGAGCCGGAGGCCGGGGACTGGCAGTGCTGGGCGGGCCGGGGGTGCTCGGCCAGGGACTGGCCCAGGGCCGGCACCCCAGGGCCCGAGCTGACCCAGGCTGGAGATGCCGGGGGGGGCCAGACTGGGCCGCGCCTCCTCCCCCCACCCCCCGTTACCTGCTTCAGGCTTCCCACGAATCAAATGTTCGCGGGAAGCAGGGGAGGGGGCGGAGTTGGGGCGGGGACTTTGGGGAAGGGGTGGAGTTGGGGCAGGTGGTGTGGGCGGGGCTGGGGGCGGGGTTGGGGCCCCGTGGAGTGTCCTCCTTTTGGACACTCAAAATATGGTAACCCTAGCTAAATTTATTTATTTACTGCATGCAAATTAATTTTAAAACTACAGATTAGGCTACAGACCTCCCCTCTATTGTCTGTCTACTTCCCCCATAATTTTCCACAACTGTGAACATTTAAATACATAAAAATTGAGGGGGAATCTGCTTTAAACCGATATATTTGCACAGCTGTGTGTTGTCAGTAAGGTGTGTGTGTGTGTGCTCTCTCCTTATGCTATCCCAGCCCTGTGCAGACAGCTGGTTCAGCAGATCTCTATAGTACTATCCAGAAAGAAGGACCACTGGCATGGTGTGGTGACAAAGGCACACAGCCAGGTTTATTGCCAACAAGACACACTCCCAGCATCCTGGCTCCATGGTTACAGGTATGCTTTCACATGAGTGCCCTGTGGCAAGGAGCAGCTCAGTCAACAGCAGGAGTTTCTGCTGTCCCCAAGGCCACACAAAGGGTTAAGGCGAGGCACTCCAATATTTATAGACTGAGACAAACAACTCTTGCACTATCTTACATGTTTCATGACATCTGCTTGTTATCTCCCCTTGTATCATGCTCCAGGTGTCTTGGGCACAACATCCCTATTCCTTACTTCTAGCAGAGCCACTTATCTGGTATTAGAACAGGAAGTTCCTGGGCTAATCTTTTGGAGTGTGTTCTCATACGTACCCAGTTGCTTCTTAGCAGGGCCTGTGTTTTAACCGCGCTAACACTTCTTTTGCCAAGGTCATATAGTGAACTTGTAAACATCTCCTTTAATATAGGACCTAACTTTGTTCACATCTCTGGTTGAGACCTCAGATCTTACACCAGGCTCAGTGCTCCAGGCTCTCTCTTTCTCCTACACTGCGAAGATTTAAATCAAAACAAATAAAAAAATCTTACATATAAACATCGCATTATCATTCAAAATTCTAAATAACAATAAAAATTGAATTCTGTCAAACCTACCTAGGAGTCATGAGGATTGTGACACAAGTGCATCCTCTGCTTGGGACTCCCAAATTCTGCTGCCTACTGTTGCCAGGGCCACAGAGCCACTCCTAGCCCTTCCCTGCAATGGAGACAATAGAAAGGAGCAGGAAACAGCCAATGCTTCCATTGCTAGTATCAGAGCGGAGAGCTGATCCAAAGTCCACTGAAGTCAGCGGATCAGGCCCTAACTGCACACACAGGCACCATGATTACTGTGACTCGAATCCCAGTGCGATCCTGAAAGCAGATGTAGTCTTTTTATTATTGCCAATAACAATCTGAGTTATGGACACAACGTTTGACTTAGGTTTTTATTGGCTTCTTGAGTTGGTTTAAGCCAAATCCTTGGAGCTATTGAACACAGGCTGCCATCTGTATTTCCTATAGAATATGCTGATCATGGTGCAATTTCTTTTCTACCTCGTTACTGTGGCCTGGGAGTAATGCTAAGTATTTTCAGAACAAAAACAGTCTACCCCCACGCCCCCCTCAAAATCACAGTTCCATAAAAATATAAAATTGTGGAACAAAGATATCCCCATTGCAAGTGAGTTCTTGCCAATAATACCCCAAATGAAAACAGAATGTGAATTCTAAAATAACTTTGGGATTTAAAAAAAAAAATCATTTTTAGCTCTTTTAAGTACATTTATGAGATGCCAAATATTTTGACCATGATCTAAGAACCACGGGAGAAGGAATAACCAATTCTTATTCAAATCCTCACTTTACTAAATACCTTTAGAAGAATATTTTAATGGCAGCGCATAATTAAGTCCTGAAATAAACACAGCCTTATTTCTCTTTAATCACACTGCAATCTCTGGTGTTGATTGTCACTCTAAAGATACACCAGGCCCTGGGCCATCCCTGCACATCAGTCATGGTGCATTCTTCTGAAGACATCAGTCACGAGACATTAACTTCTTAACACACACACACACACACACACACACACACAACCCTCAAACTTCACAGGCTCCATAGCAGATGTGTGAACAAAGGAGAGCAACACCTGGATACATTAGGAGAAAAGACATATGAATAAGGATCTGCACAGCTCTGCTTCTGCCATTCTCTCATCTCTTGTGTCTTTCTTCTGCTTTCTACACTCTACCCTGTCCTATCTCCTGAGTGCTCCTTTTGGGCATGATCCTGAAAGGCACCAAGCACCTACAATCCCATTGGGTTGATCTGAAGGCAACCAGCACCTTGGAAGGAGCACTGCGGGCTGTAATCATGGCAGATGTGGAGCAACTGCGGTTCCCAGTGGGTTCAGTACTAGTAGGGTGCTGAACATCCTCAGCGGCCATTGACTTTAATGAGAGCAGCATAGATTCAGAACCTTTTGGGATCAGACCCTTAGGGTATGTCTACACTGCAATAAAACACCCTCAGTTAGCCTTTGTCCGTTGACTCAGGCTCACGGGAGAGTTCCAGAGGCCAGGCTCCAGACCAAGCCTACACTGCAATTTTATAGCCCCGTAGCCCAAGCCCTGCAAGCCTGAGTCAGCTGACCTGGGCCAGCGGCAGGTGTTTTATTGTAGCGTAGACATACCCGTAGTTTCCTTCATGCGGGAAACAGCTTTGCAGTTAACATTGTCCACTAGTCCTCTGTAAGCAGCTGGAGTCCCCGCTCAGTTCCAAACAAAAGCAACACCCTCATTGTTACTTACTGAGGCCGCTGAATGCGCAAAGACCTTAACGTTTCCTGGCTTTCCAGCTTGCAGAATAAGGACTTGTCTATACAAATACTTAGTTTGTGACAAGCTGGAGTGTAAATCTACCCCTCACTAGCCTGCTACTCACACTAAGGCTATGGCTACATTACAGAGCTTAGAGCTGTACTTCTGTAGAGCTGCAAATGCAGACGCTCTAAGCCAGTGGGAGAGAGCTTTCCCGTCGACTTAATTACTCCAGCGCCTATGAGTGGCGGTAGCTATGTCCACGGGAGAAGCTCTCTGACTGACATAGTGTTGTCCACACCAGTGCTAAGGTCGCTGTAACTTACGTCACTCAGAGGGGTGGCTTATTCACACCCCTGAGTGACACAACTTATACTAACAGAAGCTGTAGTGTGTATATAGCCTAAACATCTGTGTAGACCCTGCTGGTACACATTAAAACTTCCGTAGTGCACTTTGATCTACCCCCCTTTGAAATAGGAGTAGATTAAAGTAGTGGCTCTCAGCCTTTCCAGACTACTGTACCCCTTTCAGGAGTCTATGTACCCCAAGTTACACCTCACTTAAAAACTACTGCTTACAAAATCAGACATCATTTTTACCATATAATTATCAAATAAATCAGTTGGAATATAAATATTGTACTTACCTTTCAGTGTATAGTACATAGAGCAGTATAATCAAGTCATTGTGTGTATGAAATTTTAGTTTGTACTGACTTTTCTAGTTCTTGCTTTTTATGTAGCCTGTTGTAAAACTAGGCAAATATCTGGATGAGTTGATGTACCCCCAGAAGACTTCTGCATACTCCCAGAGGTACACATAGCCCTGTTTGGGAACCACTAGATTAAAGCACACTAGGGAAATTTTAGTGAGTTGTAGGAGGTTCCACATGGACACAGTGTGTGTCAGGCTAGTGTGGGGTATATTTACACCCCAGTGTTTGTGCAGATAACGCATAAGTAACATCTGTGCTGAGGTGCCACCATATACTGTCTGTAAATCTTGACCTGGATTAAACAATTCTGGAATTGATTGCTGACCATGCTGTGCTCCCATTGTGTTCAATAGGAGTTGGTTCCACTCACTATTGCTGGGGAAGAGATCTAAAAATGGGCAAAGACAACAGGTAGTTGTCTAGTGGGAAATACACTCCATGAAGGCTGTGGAGCCTATGAGGTACAGGAGCAATTTAGTAGATATCTGCTAACAGATATTTGCTCTTCATATTTATAGGGAAAGTTCTGGACACTTTTTTGAACAGACTTTTGAAAATATCAATTTTATTTTAGCATTGACGCTTTCTGTCTGTTTACTGTAGGGTTTACATTTACAAACAAATAAAGCTCGAATGGTAGATTCAAAATCTGGTTTGGTAGATAAACAGCACAGATCATCACCACAAGTGGCTGGAATACCAGAATGTCCTTAATTTAGCTTGCTATAAATTTCCTTTGTTTGCTTGTCCTCTTCCAAATGTAGCCATTTTTTTGGTCTCACACATGCTACAACGCCCCTTAAAAAAAAAAAAAAAAAAAGCCACTAATGAGATGTTTGAATTGCAAATCCCCAGGGCAAATCAATCTAGAAAAAAAAATTAAGGAATAAATAATAATAATAATAATAATAATAGGGATTGGATCTGGGTTTTTCTTTTTCTTCATTTTACATATTAAGCAGGGTTATTCAAATGAGGTCAGATAGTCCAAAAAATTGTGAGAAAGTTAAATACAAGATATTGAAGTGTGTCCAGATCAGCATTTTCCTCTTACTCCTTCCAGTTGCAGATCTCCTCATATGTCTTCACAGAAACAAACCTCTTTCCTATGGTTTCCTTAGCCTACCTGACATATTTTTTAAGGATTTCTAAGTATGGGGGAGTAGATGCAACTATAATGGTATTAATGTGAGTTGCATGCTCCGCTAATGCACCACATGATCCCTGACTGTTGTTATTATTTAACATGGAAAGGCATAATGAGTGGGGTACCGCAGGGGTCTGTTTTGGGACCGGCGCTGTTCAATATCTTCATCAACGACTTAGATATTGGCATAGAAAGTATGCTTATTAAGTTTGCGGATGATACCAAACTGGGAGGGATTGCAACTGCTTTGGAGGACAGGGTCATAATTCAAAATGATCTGGACAAATTGGAGAAATGGGCTGAGGTAAACAGGATGAAGTTTAACAAAGACAAATGCAAAGTGCTCCACCTAGGAAGGAAAAATCAGTTTCACACATACAGAATGGGAAGAGACTGTCTAGGAAGGAGTACAGCAGAAAGGGATCTAGGGGTTATAGTGGACCACAAGCTAAATATGAGTCAACAGTGTGATGCTGTTGCAAAAAAAGCAAACATGAGTCTGGGATATATTAACAGGTGTGTTGTGAGCAAGACACGAGAAGTCATTCTTCTGTTCTACTCTGGCTGGTTAGGCCTCAACTGAAGTATTGTGTCCAGTTCTGGGCACCACATATCAAGAAAGTTGTGGAGAAATTGGAGAGGGTCCAGAGAAGAGCAACAAGAATGATTAAAGGTCTTGAGAACATGACCTATGAAGGAAGGCTGAAAGAATTGGGTTTGTTTAGTTTGGAAAAGAGAAGACTGAGAGGGGACATGATAGCAGTTTTCAGGTATTTAAAAGGGTGTCATAAGGAGGAGGGAGAAAACTTGTTCACCTTAGCCTCTAAGGATAGAACCAGAAGCAATGGGTTTAAACTGCAGCAAGGGAGATCTAGGTTGGACATTAGGAAAAAGTTCCTAACTGTCAGGGTGGTTAAACACTGGAATAAATTGCCTAGGGAGGTTGTGGAATCTCCATCTCTGGAGATATTTAAGAGTAGGTTAGATAAATGTCTATCAGGGATGGTCTAGACAGTATTTGGTCCTGCCATGCGGGCAGGGGACTGGACTCGATGACCTCTCGAGGTCCCTTCCAGTCCTCGAATCTATGAAAAACATTTATATTGTGGTAGCCTCTAGAGACCAGGGTCCCATAGCTACTACACAAACATGTAGTAAATGACAGTCCCTGTCCCAAAGAGCTTGCACTGTAAAATGCAGAATGGGACAAACAAGCAAATTGGGATGGGGGTGGTAGGGAAACAGCGTAATAAAAATGACAGGAAGTACACAATTCTAAGCCAATCAGGAACATTAAGCTCATACCATAATCAGGTTGCATTTTTCTGTATGCAATATGAAAGGGGTAACTTTTTGAGGAGGGACTTGGAGGAGGAGAAGGTGGTGCCTTTACAAATTTTGATTGGGAACTTTTCCCATTTAGCTGGCAGTTACGTTCTGTGGTTTGGTTAAACTAGAGAGGAGATAGTTACCTACCCAAAGACTCAGCAATCTTCCCCTACTGAAAGAGGGATATCGCAAGATAGTATTTCAACTTTGAAGTATTAAATGACTGGTGATGTGATTACTGGGAGTAGGATCCATGTTGACTTAAACTTTCACATTATGATGACCTATATATGAGGATGATAGAGGTCCTTTATTACTGTTCATTGACAGACTTCATCAGGACATTTTGGCATCAATTTATATTATATAGTTGAAGTGGGCAAAATTACTAAGGAACACTCTGGAGTTCCACTGTTGCATCAACAAATATATTCTTGTATGAAGTGACCGCTAGTTATTCCAAAGTTGAGACTGCGGATACGTTTCTGTTAAGAACTGAATTTTGTATCCTCCCTAAAAAATCCCCCAAAGTCTCAGCAGCCTGAAAATTGAGAGGTGGGGTCAGGACCCAGGATTGGGTTTGTGGGAGAAATTTGAGGACATTTGCTCAAGGGCTTCCTCAGATCCACCCCCCCCACACATATTGCTCTCAACATTTCAAAATTAATTTAATATTTTTTTGCCCACTCTTATGGAATAAGTGGAAACAGGAGCCCCAAGAAACTCAAATCTCTAGCTGTAATTGACTCTTTTAGGGAACACCAAGCCGAAGAAAACTATTGACAAAATAGCAAAGTTTTGAATCCAACAAGTATTATGGAATGCTGTTGCGCATATGTGAGTTTAATTACATTGCAAAGCCTTGGGATAGGGACAATCTTTTTTGTTTTATGTTTGTACAGCACCTAACATGTTGAGGTCTTAGTCCATGACTGGAGCTCCTTGAGGCTACTGCAATCCAAGTAATAAATAATAAGTGAGCAAATGAAGTTGCATAAGATGCCATAATGTTCCCTAGTGTGGTGTTATGGGCCCTTTAAGAGAGAAAGTCAGTCATTTGGGGTAGACTGAGTTGGGTGAATAGCAAAAGAAAAAATCCCCAATCATTCTGTCAGAAAAATCCACATTCTGTCACATTCTAAATCAAAGTTGTTTGACAACGTTCACATCTTTTTTCCTTCACTATGTGAACATTTATGTG
Source organism: Trachemys scripta elegans (assembly GCF_013100865.1). Lineage (NCBI taxonomy): Eukaryota > Metazoa > Chordata > Testudines > Emydidae > Trachemys > Trachemys scripta. The sequence continues at coordinate 184,608,008 of NC_048300.1, read as the reverse complement.
AGCTCTGCAGTGACTTGCCAGTGCACATCCTACTGGCCAGATGTGGCATTGCAGGGTTTTTTTTTTCTGTGTAGTCCTGCCAACCAGGTCCACTGCTGAGCCACATTTGCCTTGTGACTAGGCCCTCCAGGCAGTCACCTTTGGTCTCCCCCCTTCTAGAGTAAACCAAGGTTTTCACCCAATAGTCCAAGGATCTCACACTAGGTTGATGGCCCTGGTCCAGGACCAGTAGTCCTTCTGCCCTGCTGTGTTTGGGGACTTCCCATTAGTATTCCCAGGGAGGTTGTAGGGGAACCCAGTCCATCCCTCTACCCTGAGTTCCAGACCCTTGTAGCAAGTGGTTAATGTCTGTCTAGTCAGACTTCTTGCTTCTTTCCTGAGCTACTTCCTATGTTGGCCCACTTTCTCCTCAGGGAGCTCATATTCTCGAGGTGTGTCTGCCACTCCAGGTCAAGCTCCTAGTTCTAGTTTTCAAGGCAAAAAACAAAACCTAAATTCACAAAAATAAAGAATGACACCAGCTTCTGTGTCCTCCAGGATCCTCCAGCCATCTGTCCTACCACTCTGTGCTCACAGGCAACCAAAATTATTTGGCTCTCTGTTGTGCTTCTTTCTGGGAGCTGAGGAGGCAAGATCTGTCCACCTCCTCAGGCTGGGGATTTCTGAACTGCGTATCTCTGTTTTTAAAGGTCTCTTCCAAGATTGCCATTCCTCGCAGATACACAGGGTGGGTCTGCATGAACCCAACATTTGTTCTTTAACCACATCTTGCCTGGTGCGGGATCTGTACACTTAATTTCAGGCAGTGAGGTTTTGTTTGTCTGCATGTTTTGTTATGGTGGTAGCTTGTATTCACATACATTCTCATGCTTATACACGACCATGTGTTTTCGTGTGAGCATGGTGCATTCACACGTCAAGTAATCATTTTAGTATCCTAAAGTTTGTTCATGAGTCTGGTAGGTGGTAAGGAGAGAAAAACAAAATATATGAAGCTATCTGAAAATGAGCAAGATGGTTAAAGGTGGATGCTACAGGCAACACAAAAATTTGGAGACTGGTAAATTCAATAAATGCACTGAAAATATACATGCAAAAATGTGGATAGATAGATAATAAGCACAGAGGATACTGTGTAGTAGGAGAACAGTTTACCCCAAATCCTGGCTAACACCCTGACACTGAGGCAATTAATCAAACAAGATGGACAAAGACATGTGACAATGCCAGGCAGGATTGTTCATGCAAATGCAATTACATCGGATGACTGTGACAAGAGAAAATTAAAGGTAGTCTTCTATAAACTACCAGTAAATTGTGTCACAGTGCTTTGCCTTTTTCTCCCCCTCTGTCAGGAAGGAACACAGGCATTTTAAAATATGGAATCCATGCAGCTATACAGAATTTAATACATTTGTGCAACAAGGTACACTAAAAGGTTGGCAGTTTCCTAATATTCTCATGACTTATTCATCTCTTGCTGCCTCTCACTAGAGTACAATACACCCACCCTCTCCCTGAGAGACTCAGATCCCCACATCTTCCATCATTGTTTATCAGTTACAGTCACCCAATGAGGGTGCAAAAACAAGACCTTGTGACTTAGGTATCCAGTCACTCAGCTTGAACATTGAATTGTGAATATTAAAGAGCTGCCCTGATGGGGGTTTCTTCATTGGCCACTGCCCCAGGAAACTCCTTTAGGGACATACCCACTGCAAGGACGGTGGGACATGGAAAGACAATACAGAATGGGGCTATACTATCTTTCTGCTCTTAACTTTGCTATGTGTTCCCACCCCAGCCCTGGCCAACTCATTCCCCGAGGCAGCCCATTGACTGCCCCTTGCCTCTGCACAGATCCCCAGTTCTTCACAGCATTCACAGGGAGAGGAGGACACTGGTGCAAAGGCTAGCCTTTACTGTCACTTCCATCTGGGAAGGATGTGATCTGTGCATGGAACAAGTCTCTTCTGCAAGCAGATCAGCAGGTCACAACTGGCTAGAGTGGCCAAGTAGCAAGGCTGAAAAATCGGGATGGGGAGGAGGGGGGAGATAATAGGATCCTATAGAAGACAAAGCCCCTAACATTGGGATAATCCCAATAAAATTGTGACGTCTGGTCACCCTACAACTGGGCCCTCATGGTATTGCCTAACCCAAACACTCACAAATCATGAATCATTCAAAAAGGGGATGGACGCTTATGTGGCTATCAAAAGTATACAGTACTATAATAATTAACAATAACATTTTTGTGTAAGGGATGTGTAGGTTGATGGGCTCCCACCAACCCAGAAAGGAACCAGTGCCAGGCCTGCATCCATTTCAGGCCTTTGTTTCAGAGCAGAATGCATTGTTCAAACACAAACACAAAACAAAGCAAGTCCCCTGACCAATATGGATTGCAGTCACCCGAGGTTTTCCTCTTGTCTCTCTCAGCCCCTAGAAAGAGGACATACCAGTCCCTAAAATTCCCTGCTTGGTCATGTGACTGGCACGTAGCCCTTATCCCTTTCCCTGCTGTTTTACCCTGTCACCGGATATTAAACCTTGTGCTTCAGGACTTAGGCCAATCAGAATAAGAAATCAGGATGAGACATTAGGAGGTGGGGGGCCGATTACCCCACATTTGTCTTTTATTGGGTTTTTGGTTCTTACACCTACCAGAGGCATCTGCGGCTGATCGCTGTTGGGGAGAGGTTACTAGGCTAGATGACCTCCGGTGATTACCTTTGGCTGTTCTAGGTTTCTATGAGTCCGTGTTTAATTTGTAATGAAAGAGGTGCTGGGGCTCAAGCAACTAGGTGTTGGGGATCAAGTAATGTTTTTTTACTTTATAATTGACGCGACAAGCCCAGAGGTGCTGGGGCTGAGGCCTGGCACAAATTCAGCACTGGTCAGGCCCCAAGAAACCATGAGCAATAAGTGGTATTTTTTGGATTCTTTTTGTTTGTCTCCTGCTTTTTTGAGCTATAAGGGATCATGTTTTTCAGGCTTTGCTCAGCAACCATGAGAGCTAGAATCTTAAATGTTTTAAATGAAAACTGAGATTCTCACATAACCAATGACTCCAGGAGCTGGAGCTTCAAGTAAAACACCAAATATTAGGAGAGTCACAATAAAATTAGAAGAGTTGGCAACAGTCATTAAATATGACAGACGTGACTGTTTCAATGTATAAGATACAGCCAATTATTTTTCTTAAACTTTGAGTGTGTATCTTTGTAATATTGATTTGAAAATGTTTTTAATATTTGTCATTTTCTTGTTGGCATGAAGGAAGGCTGTGAAATCTAGTGAACATAATTATACAGCACGTAATTTATTAACATATCTTTGTCTATAGTCTAGATCTTCAGAAATCTTCACTCCTAGAAAAGTTCTATTCCTTTCACACCCCCTACTCCCCATACAATAGGTTAGCACCAATGAACAATATCCTGAATTAGGGCCTGAAGCAATATGCAGAATTTACCTACATTTTAGTTTTAGATGCTTGCATAAATCTGTTCTCTGGCAGCTAGGAAGGGGAAATTTGCTTCAGTGACAGCTTTTCAGATACTTGATCTGTGAAAAGCAGGAGCAAGTGATCACAACACAAAAATCCTCAAACATTAATATTGATTCACCAATGGGGTATGAAACCATAAATTTTCCAAGGGAAGCATGTACTGTACAGTATACCTACTTCTAAAATTACCATGCTTTGGCCCATAGATGCTGACTTTTGTTTTTGCCGGAGGGTGCTTTTGAAGAGGGGTGTGTGTGTGTTTGGGGGCGGGGGCACTCTGCCTGTTTTGGTGGGAGGCTATTTTCAGCATATTTATACACTTCTTTCATATTCTAGTTACTGAATATGTGTCTATCATTGATTGGTATCTTTACTACTTTTATAATGATCCAATTGTTATGAGCTACATAATTACATTCTCCTGAATTACAGTATATTAAAATCATTGCAATCATCTAAAAGCTGTCTTCACTAACATCCCAGTTTAAAGACATTATGTCTCACAAAAAGAAGAACAGGAGTACTTGTGGCACCTTAGAGACTAACAAATTTATTAGAGCATAAGCTTTCGTGGACTACAGCCCACTTCTTCGGATGCATATAGAATGGAACATATAATGAGGAGATATATATACACACATACAGAGAGCATAAACAGGTGGGAGTTGTCTTACCAACTCTGAGAGGCCAATTAATTAAGAGAAAAAAAGCTTTTGAAGTGATAATCAAGCTAGCCGAGTAAGGTGCCACAAGTACTCCTGTTCTTCTTTTTGCGGATACAGACTAACACGGCTGTTACTCTGAAATATGTCTCACAGTAGCTTTCTAGATGAAATTGTCAGCAATCTTATTTACGTCTAGGTTCCCTGATATTGTTTTGATGCATATTAAGGACAGCTACATTATTCAGTTGCATCTGTCTCACTGATGACTGGAGATAATTTTTAAGTCTTCTGAAGCTGGAGAATGAGTTCAGGATGACACAGGCACAGTGAGAAGGATTCAATTTGCAGTACTCTGGAAACATAGTGCTTCTAGAGTACTGTAAATGACTCCAGGATCTCTTTCTTGATGGGTAACAGCTAATTTAGGCACCATCATTTTGTATGTACAGTTGGGATTATATTTTGCCATGTGCATTACTTTGCATTTAACATTGAATTTCATTTTGCCATCGCCCAGTTTTGCGAGACCCCTTTGTAATTTTTTGCAGTCTGTTTTGGACTTAACTATCTTGAGGAATTTTGTATTATCTGCAAACTTTGCCACCTCGCTGTTTACTCCTTTTGCAGATCATTTATGAATCGTGTTGAATAGCACAGGTCTCAGACCAGTACAAGCCCCTCTGGGGACACCACTATTTACTTCTTTCCATTCTGAAAACAGACCATTTATTCCTACCCTATGTTTCCTATCTTTTAACTGGAGTGCCTGGGATGCTTTCAGGATCATCTAAGGATTCTTAATTTAATGTAATGGCAAGTCTTGTTATCTTAATCACCCTGCTTCTGTTTATAAACAAACTCCCTGCCCCAAGGGCAGAAGTTGTTAGCAGCACAGAACTCATCACATTCCACACTCAAGCTCTGACTCCTGGGTGCTGTGCACCCACTATTTTTTCCCCATGGGTGCTTGAGCCACGGAGTCCATGCCTATGCTTTGGCCCTGTGTGTATCCAAAGGTCTGGAAGAATTTGAGTATATTTGTGCTGAGCTATTGTACTCTCTATGGGCCGGATCCAAAGCCCATGGAATCAGTGGAAAGACTTGCGCTGACTTCAGTAGGATTTTGTTCGGACCCCTGCAGCCAGATAATATAAACTTGGCTTTCCTAGGATATGTGCACCCATTAATCAGAAAGGTGAAAATGGCAAGTGGCTCCTAGGAAGAGATACCGGTGACTGTGGTACATGATGAGAATTATATAACCAAGAGCAATAAAACAGCTTCCTTCTGAGTGAATCTGAAGTGTACTTCCAAGCTTGTTTGGGATTGAAAATCTGGCAAGCTGGAGACAGTTTATTTAGATTCAAACCCTCTAACTGACTCAGAGACCTTTGCAATGTTGCTAAATAAGTGAAGTGATTTAGAAAGTGAACTTTGGCACCTGCAGCAAAGTTGGGAAGAGAAGAGATACTTCAGAATTCAATTTACTCTGCATTAACTTGAGATCTGATACTCATTATCTGCTTTAACTGCTTGTTTTATCTAAACTGCTAAAGAGTCACAGGAGTGGGAAAGAAAATTAAGCTGATTTCAAATTTGTTGCTCTAAGCAAAATGACTTCCTTATCTAATCTTATAAGAGGTTGGATGAATTTCCCTGTTTTAATAATCACTTGTCCCAAATTTCCCTTCCATTTAAAAAATTAACATAAAGAATCTGGAGAATTTATCTTATTATAATCAGAAAACTTTTCTTCGATACCACCTAAAACCTAAATGATAAAACCTGATAGTAGGCTTTTGCTAGAGGCATTTTCTAACACAGTAGAACTTTTAATTACATACTTTGGAATAACAAAAGGTTACGCATTGGTAATACACATACCAGTTTGGCTAGTGATTGTGTCATATCTCACAACCTAAGCAGAAGTAGTCCTTATCAGCATTTGAAAAGGAGACTTTAGTGGAAAACACTAAATGCTGGAGGAAGTGGTGTTGATGATTTACTAAGGAGGTGGTTGTATGCACTGTAGTTGTAGCTGTCCCAGGGGGGTGAGGTGTTACCTTTTATTGGACCAACTTCTGTTGGTGAGAGAGAGACAAGCTTTTGAGCTGCACAGAGCTCTTCTTCTTGTCTGGGAAAGGTACTCCCAGCATTATAGCTAAATGTAAGGTAGAACAGATTGTTTAGCATAAGTAGTTAGTACATATTCTAAAGGACTATTCAAGGTAGAATTAACTTCTCATAGAATATGTGCTAACTGCTTATTCTAAACCATCTGTTCCACCTTGCATTTAGCTGTGATGCTTGGAGTACCTTTCCCAGACCAGAAGAAAATCTCTTTGTAGCTCAAAAGCCACCATGACTGGGACTGAAACACTGCCTCCCCATCTTCAGTGAGTACCCCAGCTGCAGGTACCCCCTCCAACACCCCCTCCAACCCCTCTAGCAGTGTCCTCTTTTTGGGAACCTGAAATATTCCTAGTCTTTGCCATTTTAGATTGTAATCTCTTCAGCACAATGACTGAATCCTCCTGTGCAGTTTTACAGCACCTACAATAATGAAGCCTTGATCTTGATTGGGGCCTTTGGGCTAAATGAACAATAGCTAATATTAAGAATAAAGATGTTAGAGAAACTAGGTGGGTGGGTAAAATATCTTTGATTGGACCAACTTCTGTTGGTGAGAGAGACAAGCTACACTGCACTACACTGCATATAAGAATAAAGATGGCATTTTATAAGAAACCTGTGGCCTGGGTAGTGCTAACCAAGCCCAATAATAAAAGGATGCTTAGCTGGATACGTTGTCTATTTTAAATGAATATCCTGTATCTCCTCCCTTCCTGCCCTAACAGTTGTGTAGCATTGCTGTGCTCGGTTTAACACTGCTGTGTTCCACCCCAGAGAATTTCAGTGATGTGTGGAGTAATATCTATAAACAAATTTGGGCCCCAGTTCTCATTTACACTACAGCCTTGTCTACACTACAAAGTTTTGTCAGCAAAAGTTATGCCACTTTAATTAAAGCACTTTAATTAAAACCACGGTTGAATGGCCACACTAGCTCCTTGGGTCAGCAGAGCGCATCTACACTAACAGCTCTTGTATCAACACAGAGAGCAGTGCACTGTGCGTAGCTATCCCACTATGCAATTGGCCACAGGGTGCTTTGGGAAGGGTTTGCAATGCCTCATGTGGCAGATACAGCATCACATGATGCAGGTTTCTCAATCCCATCGTTCCATGGGCATCCTAGATTGTCAGCCACTTTTCAACTGAAGTGTGGGGGGGAGGGAGAGGAGAGTGGAATGTCTGGGGCGGGGGAGACAGCAGGCTGACCGACCTATCCTGAGGCGGGGGGGGGGCACCCCCCCATATCAGCCCCCGGCTCTGCTTGGCACAGCAGTCTCTCCGGAAGCTGCCAGCTCTGTCTGCCTATGGTTCTGTGATTCCATCCAAGTTCTCCCACGGCCTCCTCAGCTGCCTGGAGCAGCATCCTGAGCAGCTCTGTAAGCTCTCCGTGCTGAGGAATGTCAAAGCACCACAGCAGTTGTTCCTCCCCCTTCCCCCCTCCGCTCCCTGCAGCAGCAGTCTGCCTGCCTGCCGCTGTGTTCCTAGTGCAGGGCAGAACAGGAGCATTCCATGTTAATGATTTTCTCTTTGTTCCCCAAATGGAGCAGCATGCTCAGCTGTCAGATAGGTCCTGGAGCTTTAAAAGGGGAGGGGTGCATGCCTGCAGGGCAGCAGAGATCAAAACGGTGAGCAGAGCGGTCACAACAGGCATTGTGGGATACTGGTGGAAGTCAGTTCTGTCGACAAAACAAACAGCAGTGTCTACACTTACGCTTTGTCGCTTTAACTTTGCCGCAAAAAGCTTTATGCCTCTCGTTGAGGTGGTTTTATTTTGTCAGCAAAACAGCAGAATTTTGCCACCAAAAGTAGCTTTGTAGTATGTACACCTCCCCTGTTTTGTCGGCACCTTTTGCCAACAAAACTTTGTAGTGTAGACAAGGCCTAAGGCTGCTTTACAAAGCTTCAGCAGTACAAAGGGAAATTAAAATGAGAGTGAAACTAAGTTGTGCCCACTTTATACTGCCAGAGAGATGTAAAGTGGTCTTAGTGTAAGTGAGAGTGAGAATGAGGGCTTGGGTGTCTTTTTAAGGATGGAAAGTACTATATAAATATAATCTATAGCTATAGGCAAGGCATGTTTTAATGTCACAGTATTGACACCTCAAACATTGAAGAATCATGAGACAGACCTGAAAAAATCATAAGATTTATAAAAAGTGATATATATGTTGTTCTTTTTATTTGTCTTCTGGTCTCTGAGTATTCAGGGTGCACTCAGGCCACATTTTCAAGCTGTTCTCCACAACTTTGAGGTCTACAAACCTAAATGAAAGTTGAAGGTCTCATGTAATCACTTGTGTCCAAGAGCTGAGGCTTTAAGTAAATCCCTGGCTATTGTGAGACTTGTGATAACACTGCAATAGTTGGCAACATATTCTCACAGGAAGATGGCACAAATTTGACAAAGGAACTTAGGAGCCTAACCCCAGAAGATGCTACACCTGAGAATCCCAGTTAAGGGGAGAAGCCTCCCTCTCACCCATCAGTTAAATTCCTGACTACCTTTGTGAATCTAGGCCATCAGCCCCACCCTTTTCCTCTGCATTCACTCGTGCCTATCTTAGGCAGCTCCTCATTCTGCTTGTTGGCTGCTGTGAATCCCTTTTTTGAGACACATGCACACACATGCAACTCCCGTTGAGGATGATGGGAGCAGTAAGGGCATATCAGAGAGCAGAATATGGCCTTCAATGAGTAACGCTGATCATACTCTGAGCCTTGGCTTTGGATTGGGGTTGAAAATGAGGTGGAGGAGAAAGTTATATCCTTGTCCTTTGTCTCCAATAGGCAGTCATCTTCTGAGGTAGGTATTTCTCTGCAGCTGCCTCATCCCGCTCTTGCTGAAATCTGTGATAAAGCTCCACTCTAGTGATCCAAAATCAGGCCCCAGGTTAGCTGCCCTCTGGTCCCCAGGTGTTGGAGCTCTCCACCTTCACACATTATCAATAAAGTACTATCTATATCATAGACCTCACGTTTTCAGTTTACAGTGAATTCCCTAAAGGTCTCTTTGCTCTTCGTTTTAACTGAACTAATCCCTATTTTTAATAAGCTCCTGTGTGATACTGTCTCCAGTGAAACTTGCCTTACTAACTCATTGGACTAAATCCTTCCCTTTCTTTATGTCTTTCCTAATCTGATGTTTCTTTCTTTAATCACTTCATTTCTCCCCTCTTGCCCTCCTTGCACTACTACTCTGCTCTGTCACTCAGCTTGGTCTCCTTGTGCCAGTGTAGAACCTGGTGCTCCTTTTCTTCTCCCAATCCTGAGCTTGTGGCTGGCTGCTCCAGACCCCTTTAAGCCTGGCATCTCTCTGGGAACAGCCAGAGTACAGGACTACTCCAGCTCTGCCTCCTCCCATCTCTGATACCCTTCTACAGAATTGTCTCTGTCTTGAGGCCTTGCATGGGAGGAGTGGATTGAGAAGGACCTCCTCTGCTGAGAGCTGCAAAGCAAATGTACAGCCTGCCTCCCTGCTCCCCTGCCCCCTCAGAATCTGAGAATTCTTATTCGGGAATTCCATCTCAGCTTCCTTTCACACACATAAAGGACCTGAAGCAACTATTCCAGCAGAGCCGCTGACCTTTCTGGAGCATTGCACTCCACGTAGGACTTCACTGGAATATCCCTTGGAAAATTCATCCCATATAGAATATGGCTGCCCACTCTGTTTGCATACATTCATGCATGACTTGGGTTTAGCAGAGTAAGCCATGGGAGCTAATGCTGTATGGATCCTCCAGCCATTGAGACTTGCTCCTCAAGTCTGAAGTATCATTTGCAAAGTGGTTTCACTCGTGCTTTTGCAGCCTGTAGTGATGGAAGGATAATTCCTTCCTTTTGCCTATGCAGAGATCTCCAGGGTCTAGTCTGAGTTGGGATAAGTATTTACCCCTGCATCTGCTATGTTGCCCATGGTACCTGAATTTGCCTCAGGTTGGTACTAGCAGTAAAGCCACTTCCCTCCATTTTCCTTGGATGCTTTGGGCCTCCCCCTGGAAGACACTGAAATAAAAAGTGTAGCATCTGAATGACCCTAAACTCATGTTAGTAAGTACTGGAAAAGAACAGGAGAAAGAAAAATTTTCCATTTGAGTCCTGAACAAGTTCTACCAATTATTTTCCAGTAATCAGCTTTACTGATACGAAAAAAAAAAGGGGGGCATGGGAGAGGGGAGATTAATATTTCTTAAAAGCAAACCCTCCATCAGCAATCTCTAAAAATCCTGCTCTAAAGAAATCATATTAAAAGATGAATGATGCACTATTAGTAGAAATTGCTCTTTCAGGTTTCCCTAGCTAGCAGAAAACATACTTTTATATAATAAAGAAGTTGCCTACCAATACATTCTTGTGAGCTTTTTCAGTCACCTAATAAATTACTCCAGTGCTGGTCTCCTGCCACCTGTATGATGATAGCTATTCTTCATTATTGACAAATGAAAATATAAAATGGTGCAATATTTTAAACATTTATAACCACATAGGGCCCTCATTCCCAGTTACAAAGTGACTTGTGAAGTACAAAGGGATTGGATAGTTTAAGGGCCATCAGAGCTTCTTTTAGGGAGGAGGTGAGAGGGTTGGGGGACAATCTAATGTTTTGATGCTGTTTTTGGTATTCTATTTCTGTGCTTTATTTTTGGAGCCTTTTGCCTCTCAGTTTGAAGGGGGAGCCCATATTGTCTTTGAAAAATATCACAAGTATAGGCATTACAGATGAAATAAGACTGTTAGGTCATCTTATCATTTTCCCTGTCAATGAAAGATCATCTTCTATGATAAATTATCTATTTGTCCAGTCTGACTTTAACGGGCTCCATCAATGGGGCTTCCTTTGGCTTCCACAGTCTACACGAACTTACAGTCCAGAATTGTTTATCTACTATCCAGTTTATATTTTCCAATGCTCATTTAGTGCATCTCATTACCCTTAGTTATATCTCCTCAGACCACCTTAAATAATTTGTCTCGATCCTTGATGTTTACAGCCTTCAAATATTTGTAGACAGTTATCCTGTTCCCTCACCCTCTGTCATTGCTCAGCCAATTTATATATATTTATTTCTTTTAATGTTTCACCATAAGTCAATCCCTTCAGTCTGTTAATAATTTATGTTGCTTTCCCCTGAATTTTCTCAAATACATCAACAGTTTTCTGCTAGTGAGCGGCCCCACATAACTGTCTTTTAGTCACATACCATTGCCTGAAGAGAGGTGGAGAGAAGGATTATCACTATACTTTTGTTTATTTCCTAATTTATTTGATTTACTTGTGTTCTTAAGTAGTGCCTATATTCAGCAGCTACAGTTTCTTCTCTACATATGCTGTAATACAATATACAAATATAAAAATGATTTTACAACTATCCCGCCCTGCAAAAAGCTTGGCTGATATAAAACATCCTATAAACAAATCAAAACTGTAAAATAATGTTCACTCAGGATATCATGACCTATCCTCCTATGCTCAGACCTTTAGACTGCACCTCTCCACTGTCTATCAAAATCTCTTGGATCTTTCCTGGAGTTTATCACAAAGCTCTGAAATTTTTCATATGGTGATACAATTTATGACATGAATTTACTAATGATCAATACCAGTATGATCTGCAAACTTGCATAATATCCTCTCAAATCTGAGCTCTGATAATCAATCGAGGAGAGGCTTTCATCTGAATATTCTCTATTAGATCTGAACCTGGGAAGATGACTTCCAGGCATTGTCACCTGAGACGTACCAATGAACCTCAACTGCTGGGATGGAACATAGGAAGGGAAGATGTCTGTAAAATAACTAGATCTCAGACCATATAGGGCTTTAAAGATTAGGTTTATGTTTGCAATAGAGCTGGGCAGGAAATGTTTTTTCCCATGCTGTGAGTTGTCAAAATCTTTTCCTGTCCCAGAACAGGATGCAGTGGCGGAGGTCTAGATTGGATATTAGGAAAAACTATTTCACTAGGAGAGTGGTGAAGCCCTGGAATGGGTTACCTAGGGAGGTGGTGGAACCTCCATCCTTAGAAGTTTTTAAGGCCTGGCTGGGATGACTTAGTTGGAGTTGGTCCTGCTTTGAGCAGGGGGTTGGACTCGATAACCTCCTGAGGTCTCTTCCAACCCTAATCTTGTATGATACTATGAAAAGTCAAAATCTCATTTTTTTCCCCACAAATTGATAATCTGAAAAAAAATCAGACCAATCAAAACATTTTGTTTTGATAATTTTAAAATGTTTTGGTTTTGACCTCTTCAAATAAATTAACCTTTAAAAAAAGAAGAACTTAACTAAAATTTCAAAAGGAGTCATTTTTAATAAAAAGACACTTTGTTTAGAAAATGCCCAAATGTCCCATTTTAAAACTTCTTTTCAAAAAATGTTCAGATCAGGAGATTCATCAAAATTGACCCTTTCTCATGAACCCTGTTTATTTTGATGAATCAACATTTTCTGATGAAAAAAACATTTTGTCAGGAAATTCTCTATCAGTTCTAGTCTGCACCACTAAATAATAAATTAATAATAATAGGAAATTCTTGATCACTCTGATCATATCTCCTCTTTCAATTTTTTTAAAAAATGGGCATTTTAATATGTCCTCATCAGGTGGGTCCCATATTTGTAATAATTTGTTATCCTTCAATCGGTTTATTTTTTTCATATTCCTTTACTACATGTCCTCTTTGAGATACTACAGAGGTATAATAGTTTCCTCTGTAATGTATTCATTATTTCTATTTCTGAAGCCCCAAAATGCCTTTGCTTGTTTATTTTTGCTGTGTAGGTTTGAACATTTTTATCTCCCAGTTTTCAGTTATCCTCCTCCTGTTCAATGTTTTGTAGCATATAAATATCCATGGAGGTTATATTTCCTTTACTTGTTCTCTGTCCTTGTCTCATTATGTTTTCTGTACAGTGAACTGCATGAAGCTAATACTATACCTGTGTCTATTACAAATCTATTCAAAATAAGCTTCCAGAATTTTATTATCCTTTGTGTTTGCTGTCACCACTCCTAATTTTATGAAATCAAATTTTAGTATATTACTGCCACATCATTCTCCTAAGGCACTGAAATATGTATACGGTGTGTATAGTATACAGAGATGATGAATGTGCCTAATATTGATTACTGTGATACTCCACTAGTCAATCCTCTCCGTACTCCAATTTCCTCTTTACAGTCATAATTAACCTCACCCTCTTCACTATGTAAGCCAGTTCATTTATCCATTTAGTCTACTCCTTTAGCATATTTACTGACAGGAGAGATTTTTTGCTCCATGCAGTAAAAGCTATTCTAAAGCAATACACCACACTTATATATAGGCGTGGCAGAACACAATTTTTATTTTTTGTAATATCAATGGATAATATCAATATTTATTTTTAGGCATTTTTATTTTTATAGATTTAAAATTTCAGTTACATGAAATTATAGGGGTTAAGCATTTTTTATGATTTTTATCTATTTATATTTTCCCAGTTGTGAGAAATTATGGGAGGGTCAGACAATAACTGCTTACAGTTAAGATTCAAAAGTTAAAACTTTGTAACCATTAAAACACAAATTGTCAACATCACATTTCAAAATACACAAAGGAAATATCCTTAAATCAAATTCTAATACATTCTCAAGCAACGTTTTCTTACTTTGCCTGTCTGTAAATTTTGCTGAGTATCAACTGAAATATTTTTTCATCGGTTGTGTTTATGTGTGTCTGTGTGGTGAAATTAATATTTACTGACTTTTATCAGTAAAAATCTAATCTTTCCAAGCCTTCTTATATAGCACTTTTCCTTTTCAAGGCACTTGACAAACATTCACTGATTAATCTCAACACCCATGTTAGGTAGAAGATAAAATGTTAATATCTGAATTTTAAAGGTGGTAAAATGGGCAGAGAGATTTAGGTGACTTGCACAAGGCCACATTGGAAGTTTGTGGCAGAGCCAGAATTAGCATTCAGTACGTCATTCTAGGCTCACACCTTTGGAATGCAGCTCTCCACTGCCAGTCAAACACAAAAGCCTGATTACTGATTTCTCTTGTCCCTGCTCATACAGGGCTAGATGCAGCATAAACACTGCCACAGTGGATCAGACCCATGACACATCTAATCCAGTATCTTGTCTCTCACAGTGGCCAGCACCAGGAACTTCAGAGGAAAGAGGAAGAACCGAACAATATATGCAGATGTGGTATAATCTGACCCTCCAAGAAGATCTAATCCTAATAGTTAGAAATTGGCTTAAGTCCTGAAGCATGAAGATGCTTTTTAGCATTAGTTTTGTACAACTCCTGCTATTCTTGTTATCCAATCACTCTTTGAACCTTACTGAGGCCTGGTATAGCTCTATTAGTAAGGAGAGTGCAGCAAAAATAAAAACAATCACACCCCTAATCAATATAACTATCCTGGGGACAGGGACGGTGAAACCAGTGTAGTTGCAGTTATACTCAGGGCCGGCTCCAGGGTTTTGGCCGCCCCCAGCGGCGCAAAAAAAAAACCAAAAAACCGCGATCGCGATCTGCGGCGGCAATTCGGCGGAAGGTCCTTCGCTCCCAGCGAGAGTGAGGGACCGTCCACCGAATTGCCGCCGAACAGCTGGACCTGCCGCCCCTCTCCGGAGTGGCCGCCCCAAGCACCTGCTTGGCAAGCTGGTGCCTGGAGCCGGCTCTGGTTATACTGATTGTTAGCCAATCCATATACAGTAGACATAGTGTACACAACATTTTACACAGCATATGGACAGTTATAGAAACCAAAGTACACTGTCTTTCCCACAATGCTGTTTACGCATGTCAAGATATAGTCCACAATACCTTGTAACAGTACAACTCAGCATTTGGCATAGGCAGATAGGAACCCTGTCAAAGTCAAGATACATTAACGTTCTGCCCTGATACAAGCTTGGAAGATATCTTTACAGCTTATAGTTCTTGTAATATGGTGTCCAAAACAAGAGATAAGGTACAGAACAACTAGGTAAGGAGCTGGTATGAACTGTGAGCTGGATCTTAGGCGACGTACAGACAACGTGCTTTTAGCTCATAAAAAGCTGTGATATAAATATAGTTTGTTTGGGGGGCATACTTCAAAGCAAAGCTACTGTGGGTAAGGTGAACATTGTGAGAGCTTCCCAGAAGGGTGGTCTGCATGATTGCTTTTTGTGTACTGCTTTGTTCCAGTTAATAAAACTTGGCTAAGCTCATTTGGTCTCATGAACATTTTTAATATTGAGCCACAAGTATTAGTCAAGCAATTGACTATGCTTTTAGCAACAAGAAAAAAAAAAAAAAAGGCCCTTTGCCAGTAGTACTTATTTCATTCGGGGAACTGGTATAATTGAAATTAGACGAAGGTTTCTAACCATCAGAGGGGTGAAGTTTTGGAACAGCCTTCCGAGGGAAACAGTGGGGGCGAAAGACCTCTCTGGCTTTAAGATTAAGCTTGATAAGTTTATGGAGGGGATGGTTTGATGGGATACAGTGATTTTAGTCAATAGGTCAATAACAATGGTCAATAATGGGATATTAAAAGTTACTACAGAGAACTTTTCCAGAAGGTCTGGCTAGAGAATCTTGCCCGCATGCTCGGGGTTCAGCTGATCGCCATATTTGGGGTCGGGAAGGAATTTTCCTCCAGGGTAGTTTGGCAGAGGCCCTGGAGGTTTTTCGCCTTCCTCCGCAGCATGGGGCAGGGGTCGCTTGCTGGAGGATTCTCAGCGACTTGAAGTCTTTAAATAATGATTTGGGGACTTCAACAGCTGAGTCAAGGGAGAGAATTCTTCCAGGAGTGGGTGGGTCAGCTTTTGTGGCCCGCATCATGCGGGAGGTCAGACTAGATGATCATAATGGTTCCTCCTGACCTTAGAGTCTATGACTCTATAATTGATACCAGAAGAAGGCACCCTTTATCCAGTGTAAGCTAGGGGAGTTTGCAGTGTAGCTCGACTGGCAAACCTCTTCTGGTGTAGACAAGGCCTTAATTATTGGCCTGAACTACATCTTGTAGCAATGAGTTCCATAGTCTAAATATATGTAGTGTGAAAAAAAGTGTTTTCTTTATTGGGTTTTAATTTGCCATCTTTCAGTTTCATTCAATGTCCCCTTTTTGTGTGTGTTACAAGACAGGGAGAACAGAAGTTCCTACTCTACACCACTCAATATTTTTATATACTTTTACCATGTTGCCCCTTATTTGTCTCTTTTCTAAAGTAAACAATCCCAACATTTCAATCTCTCTTCAATCTTTTCAACCTCTCCTTTAGGCTCAGCCCTGAATAAGGAGCACCCTTTAACCTTGTAGAATTTTCCCCAAATCTGCCCGCCTTTGTGACAGGAAAGGGCAGTATGCATCTTACCCTCTACCCCTTGCTGAGGGCTGTGCCAAAAGGCACAATCTAGCCCTTAACAAGTGATACAAAAAAGCAATTTGAATGGCTTTAAACTGTGAGTGAAAACATTTTAAGAAGTTGTTTCATGTGTTCTTTCTGCTCACATAACTGAAAGTTGGCTTTAGTTATTTATTTTCTGAAAACTGAATGTTTTCAGGCAATTAACCATTGGAAAAAAGAAATTATAAGCAATTGCCTTATTTTTGTTTGAACATGATTTACTGAAAAGAGTGCATAATGTACAGTATATTAACACAAATATCCCATGAATATTTACCAGGTATACCTAATTTACTGAGCTTGCATGGCAGCCAATGATTCAGTATTTTTTAGAGACCCTAAGTACTCTGCAGTATAATAGGCTGAAGCAGCTTTTCAGGAACCATGGCTGTGTCCTGTTGGGTCAACAATCAGAATTTCATGAACTGCCAAAATCCAAATGTGCATAATAGACAGTGAATTTGCAAACAAATCATTATGGTCTATTGAGTAAATGAAATGCATCTTGAAAAGACTAAACATGATTTACATGATACTACTGGCAATGAAGGAATTCTTCCAGTCTAGTGAGTCAGGAAAATAACATAAAAAAATAAAGTATAATGCATATTGAGATGATAGACCATAATGTCTTCAAAAGACCCTCTATGATCTATGGGATTAAAAACACAGTGAAAAGACTGGGAAGAATATTTGTTAATTCCTCCTTTTCTCCTTTACTGTAGAATGAACAACAAAGAATAATTTACATGTTGACACATTATAAAAGTGAAAGAAAGGGGGTGGGAATTGCAACTGCTGGATTCCATTGTTGGCTTGACCTCTAACGATTATCACTTTGTGAACTCAGGCAAGTCACTTGTACTCTGAGCTAAATCCTCTACTACATCAAAGCAGAGATCATTATGGCTAAGGCAGGCAGGCAAAAGTGCCTACATTAGGTCAACTTTCCACCCTATCTCTGGATTCTGGAAGTGGCTGGAGACTGAAATAAGCCCCTATGCTAGTTACGGCAGCTAAAAGGATGGTCTAATTTCTTCCAGCTTTCTATGGGCCCTGAAGGGCCATTATGCCAGTGAAGTTTGTTAAAAATGCAGTGTGCTGACGTCCACCTCTGGCATATCCTCTAATATGAGTGGGTTGGGCAGGTGTGCAGCCAGCTACATCAAATTTACACCAACAAAGAATTCCCCCATGATTGGGGAGTGCTTGGCTGTCCATTTAGGGATACTTTAAAATAAGTTTGGAAAGCTCCTGCATCAACGTATTTTTAGCACAAGTCAGGATTTGGTCCTCTGGGTCTCACTGTCCTTACCTCTACCAAGAGCAATGTATACATCTTTATAAAAAGCAGATACTACTACTGTTAAGGTAAAGGTCAAATTTACTGACTTGAGCCATTAAATAGTAGCCATGGTGGAAATTTGCCTTGAGGGACAATAAATGTGGCTGTCCTCAAAACACAAAGTTGAGATATAGCAATCTTGTTTTATGGCCAGGAATTTCAAAAGGGTGTCTGTTTTCCTTTTGAGCTGGTATTCTCGATGGGAGCCAAACTGAGTGGTTAAGGTTAAAACACAACCAAATTAAACAAACCCTATTATCCCCTTTTGATGAGCTTCTTGGCAAGCAGATAGTTTCATGAATTATCAGATTGTATCTTCAGAGATGAATAATAGTTTTCACTGAACTCAGCTGCAAGCATTCACGATGCACTCAGTTTCATTCAGAATCTCAAAAGTAGATATTATGCCAGATCTCAGTATTGTTCTCCTATGCTGAGGTAGACAAGTGAAAATTTCTGAATTGTCATATTTTAGTCTCTCTCCAGTAAAACTGTGTTTCCCAAACTAGGGCCGCCGCTTGTGTAGGGAAAGCCCCTGGCGGGCCGGGCCGGTTTGTTTACCTGCCCTGTCCGCAGGTCCGGCCGATAGCGGCTCCCACTAGCCGCAGTTCGCTGCTCCGGGCCAATGGGAGCTGCTGGAAGCAGCGGCCAGTACGTCCCTCGGCCCGCGCC